>NC_133125.1:36131818-36366818 GCF_048418815.1 Hemitrygon akajei
GAAATGTTTCTTAACCTTCTCCTTTGCATCGATGGCAATGGCCTGAAGAACCATGGAAGATGATTCACACTGATTTTGCAGGACCTGTAGAAAGCACCATGTTCTTGGTCATAGTGGCTGCCAATGTTCCTCTAATTTGTAATGACCAGTGTGTGCAAAAATCTTGTGCTGTGCAATTTTTTGCCCAGTGATAACAACATGTGAACACTGAATTTTATATGTAGAGGTATTTGTTTTAACAGCTGGCAAAACACTGTCAATAGTAACACTGATCTCCTCTGGGTTTGATGGTTTTCGCTCTCGTCGATCTGCACTCTGACAAAACATACGTAGCAGTCCTGTAATGGGTAATGTAAGGATTTTCTCGCTGGAGCTTTTGCACACCATCCGTATGTAATTTCCTTGGTAAATGACACTTTAAAAAGTCGTTTCCAAATATCACTCCACTTCTTCCCACTTGCAAATTCCCCAGCAACATTTGCATCACAACAATACATGCATGTAACACCAGTTTCTACACTGTACATAAATATTTCTTGTAGCTGCACGTTCCTGACCTCATGAGGTTTTGGTGTAGCAGTTTCCACTCTTCAAAATAGGCCATTTCGCTTTAAATGAACTAGCAGTTCTTCTGCACTTAACATCCTTTGATTCTTTAGAATTTGACATGGTGAATCAATAATTTCTTCAATAAAAACAGTATGAGTCAGTCAGTTCTAAAATCTGCAGACAAATCATCATGAACTCCATATTGTCAACACCATCCGCATCAGAAACTGGAAAAGGAAATGTGATTGTGTACGACCGTGAAATATAGTTAACATGCCAACGAGGGAGAGGGCGACAACCTTTTGTGCACAGTTTAAATTCCTTTGTGCGCTAGTAGCAAAAGATGTGTGTGCGTACACATGCGCACACCTTAGAAGGAACATTGGTGGATGCACACAGCAAATGACCCAAGATTGCCATCATGAAGAGTACTACACCTAGAAAATGCATTGAGGAGCGAAGTTCCATCCTGAGCCATTTTGAGCTTCCTCAACAGCTTCTAAGTGAACTTGGCACACAAACCCAGTCTGAACTGTTCTAGGCATTTAGGGAAGCAAACAGCATTCAGCACACCAAGTCAACACCACATCATCCAGCCAGTAATGGCCTTGCTGAACGATTCGTACAAACCATGAAACAAGCCCTCAAGATGTCAGTGGGAAATGGAACCCTCAAACAATGTCTTAACAGTTTCTTGCTGACCTACTTTAACACACCTCACGCTACCACTAAAATGGCTCCAGCCACTGCACTGATGAAAAGACAGTTTCACACCAACTTAACCAGCTTAGACCCACAACACGAAACAGATTGTGCTAAATGAACCAAACACCCAAGCAGAGAGATGTGCCAAAGTGCAGTACAGAAGTTTCATAGCAGGAGAGAGAGAGAGGGGAGAGAGAGGGGGAGAGAGGAGGGGGAGAGAGGGGGGGGGAAGAGAGGGAGAGAGAGAGGGGGAAGAGAGAGAGAGGGGGAGAGGGGGAAGAGAGAGAGAGAGAGAGAGAAAACATCTCTAGAACAAAGTGGATACCTATGACAGTGGTGGCACAAACTGGTCCTGTGTCATACACAGTGGAAACTAGTGACCACAACACGAGAAGGCATGTTGCTCAGTTGTTCTCCATTCCAGAGACTACTAAAGACTAGCACACACTTCCAATCCAAATCCAGTTGCAGAAATGGGACAGGATTCTGAGATGACAGCCAGTGCTCCCTCATCACTTGTACTTTCTGAGATGCCCCCTACTGACAATACAGTACCTAAGCCAATACGTTTACCACCAAGAGATAAAATGACGTTGGCACCATCCCCATGTCGTCAGTACCCTCACAGGAACAGGCGGCCTCCAGACAGATTGAATCTCTAGTGACCAACATTCAGCATATTGAGCTGAATAATTCCTAGGGTTATGTCTGGGAAAAGGGGAAGTCTAACTGCTTTCCCTAGTTCAGAGAATAAGTTTTTTGTTGAATTGGATTACTCCATTGCATATTAATAGTTCAGCAGTTGGTCTGTGTATGGAAAAGGGAGAAACCTTTAAAATAAGGGTGAGAGATACTGAACGTAATGTAAGGGGGCATTCTGGGTAGATGACTTGCAAGCAAAATAAACAGCAGCACATTTGTTCTCAGCTCTCCATCTCATGTATATGTTATTCACAGCCACCTGGCTTCCCAATACCACAAACATACCACAAGACTTTCACCAGTGGAAATATAAACTAATGCAAAGGAGGTGTGCATGAGAAGACTGGTAGTGTGAAACATTTGACTGCTTCATATAAATAATAAGATATAGATCTATATAAGTAATAAGATCTATTACTTTGTGTATTACCTTATTAAGGAAACACAATGGCACCTTTCACAATCTTAGGTTGTCTATAAAGGCACAACGTGTAATTTTGAAGTGATGTTACTACAGTATGCTTAACACAGTTTTTTTTATTGGGGACCACAAGGTCTCACAGAAGTGAGAAAACTGACTAGATAATCTAGATTAGTGAATTAAGAGTGAAACATTACATTGGACAAGACACCAGGTACTTAACTTATATGTGAATTCCACATCGAATGTTTAGTGATCACATTCAAAACATAGTAGTCCTGAACTTCATCTGTTTTGGAAAGTACACCTTACATGATGGTGTGTGGCAGGTCAACAGACCATGCCTGCTGAATAGCAGTCCCAGTTATGTATCACATTTACATTTGAGCTCCAAAGAATTAACGTCTTGGATTTCATTACTAAATTTAATGGTTTCAAGAAATATCCAGGAGCAAATTACATTTTCACTTCAGGAATACCAGGGATAGGTACGAGATTAGAGAGGCTATAAAGTATAGGTCACATCATTGAGGCCCAGTGGATTTTATTTTGCCATTGAATGCACACAACTCAAAGAACCAAATAAAAATGGATAAATCTTAACAGGAAGGATGCAAACTCCCTTAGAATCATGGCATGTTTTGAGGAGACTTCCAGTGGCGAACTATTGAAAGTGATTTTGTGCCTTTACTACAGTATGTCACCAACATTTGAGAACCTAAAATGTAAACCAACTGAAAGTATTTTCCTTTGAAGTAAATTTGTTCATTGACCTTCTAATTTTTCTACTGCCTTCTGCAGACAGATTACTATTAATTAGTTGTACTTACGCATAGTATGTTTTCACAGCTATGTTGGCCATTAATATTTGGAAGGTCTTTATTTCTTTAGATAAGATTTAATAAATATGGAATGTGAATGAGCGAAGAATGTGTGTTACAGAAAGCTGAGATGCTTAAATGAAATTCCTTTAATGTGGAAAAAATGCACTGTCTAGTTACAAAAACATTATATGGATAATATAGAGTGCGCAAAAATTTTACAATATTCACTAATGTCTAGATGCTAGTTTGATATCTTTGATGCTAAATTGGCTTTAGTTGAAAATTTTCCTCTCCATGGGGTCCCGACGAAAATTAGCTTGGGTTAAATTGGGGTCACCTCACATCATCTTTGTTTAAGAAGAATCTCATTTAAATAGATGTGGGAAAATCATATTAAGTTTTAGTGGAACATAAAGCTGACTCCCAACCGTGCACACTTCATTATCTTTACTCCTGTCTCTCTTATACAGAAACTTCATCGAGACACAAGATCAGTTCTAAAATTATGCATTCCTTGTCTTCTGTATTTGCCTTTTTCCAGCAATGAACTGTTCTTAATGTGACAGCAATTAAGCAGAAATCTGCTGACAGCACTTGAGATTATGCAAAGCATGGGCAGCAGATCAGGACTCCTGGTTTACTGTACCTTGTATTTTCTAAGGGAAGTATGACAGGTGCAATTGCATCACAAGTCCAAGTATCAAATATTAGATCAGGTGACATTTGATTCGACCAGCTGCCCACTAGCCCCAAGACAGCACAGCTTCTATCAACCTTAAGCTTCACCTTTGCACCCATACCCAAATGGAGCAGCCTGCAGCTGACAATCAAGTCTTTATATGCTGCATTACGAGGCCCTGCCCCATCATTGGTTTAGACAACATTAGTCATGCCTGAGTTAAAACAATTAAAACACACATGACTAACGACTCAATTCTATACATATTATATACACACACACACACACACACACACATATGACCAAGTGGTGAGAACCAGAGTGGAGTGAGAACCAGATGCACTTGCATCTGACTGCCAGGGCAGTAGTGACTTTGTGAAGTTGCAGAAACATGGAACACGTTAAAATGAGGACTGGTGCTAAGCAGCAGTTTCCATGGTTTGTAATGTAGCCCAATGGCAAGAACCGATCATCAAATACCTGTATTATCTGAAAGTGAAGACCATATTTGCAAAGCACATATATTTTAAGCATTGAACAGGTTGGTATACGCTGCAGGTATATTCTGAGTTCCCAGAAGATAAAAGCAACACATGGAAAATTTCTTTAACTTCTTTAAGAAAGTACATATATAACATATATGTACCATATTCTATGAACTTAGATGATAAATTGCTTTACAATTATGAGTGAAAAGGATACAATCTGTATCATCCTTTAACAAATCCAGAGATATCTCATGTCCTTCATGGCCCTAATGGGGCATGATAAACTTTGGAAGGGATATGTTGTACATTGCACCAAATAACTAATTTGCTAGTATTGGACACATACCATCATGATAATGTTGATATTTCTCATTTTAGTTTGTACAGCATTTTGCAGTAGTCATTTTCATAAGTAACTTTGCATCATCTTTTTCATGATTTGTTAAACTTGGAAGTAGGGAAAAAATAGGTGAAAATGGGATGGGCAATTTGGTGGAGTTGGAAGCATAGTTCTGCATTTATCAATTACACAGTTCTATTATAAATGCAGATTCAAAAGAATTATTGAAAACCTTTGAGAATGAGGAAGGGAAAGGGCAATGGAAATGATTAACACTTCAGAACACATCTCCTGTGGCACTGCACTGCTTTATAACAATGCTTTATTCCATGGAAAAATAAAATCAATACCTCTGATTTACAGGGAATGAAGGTGTCAAATATAATGTTTATTAAACTGTTTTCTGTCATTCTTAATATTCTCTTAGGTGGTTATTTAAAGTTGCCCTAATCTAATTTTAAATCTGGTAACAGAGCATGATGTGCACATTGTCCCATCTAGTAGCTTGAGTTATATTGATTATTAGCAACAGTAGGTAGAAAGATGGGTTTGAAATTTAATTCAGTTGCTATGGGTATCTGGGCAAAATACAGGGACATTCCTAGAGTTTAATAGCATTGTGGCAGACAATATATAGAAAATATAGACAACAGTTGCAGGAGTAGGCCATTCGGCCCTTCGAGCCAGCACCACCATTCAATGTGATCATGGCTGATCATCCACAATCAGTACTCCGTTCCTGCCTTCTCCCCATATCCCTTAACTCTGCTATCTTTAAGAGCTCTAGCTAACTCTTTCTTGAAAGCATCCAGAGAATTGGCCTCCACTGCCTTCTGAGGCAGAGGATTCCATAGATCCACAACTCTCTGGGTGAAAAAGTTTTTCCTGAACTCCATTCTAAATGGCCTACCCCTTGTTCTTAAACTGTGGCCTCTGGGTCTGGACTCCCCCAACATTGGGAATCTTATATGTTTCAATCAGACCCCCTCTCATCCTTCTAAATTCCAGTGTATACAAGCCCAGTCGCTCCAATCTTTCAAAATATGACAGTCCCGCCATCCCCGGAATCAACCTCGTGAATCTGGAGACCAAAACTGAACACAATACTCCAGGTGTGGTCTCACCAGGGAGAGGTTTGTTTAATTTACTAAAAAGCAAGATCCTTGGATTTAGTCGGATTGGGAGGTGGAATGTGAAATAAACACCCATGTTCAACAGCAGCAAGGGGAAGATTCAGACACAGGCTGAGGATGTTCAGTCTACCTGTGCTGTGATTAGGTGTTTACTACACAACCAGAATCAGGTTTAACATCATGAAATTGTGTGCTTTGCAGTAGCAGTACAATGCAATGCATAATTTTTAAAAACTATAAATTGCAATAAGAAATACATACACTGGATTCCGGTTAATTGGGCAATCAGTTAATCAAGACAGCCACTTATTTGGGGTAACTCTTAAAGAACAAAAACTAATTGAGAAAATAGCTGGGCTACCCTTCATTTATTTACAACACTGCCACTTAACTGGGAGAAGAGACTGTTGTCTAGCAGTTTCTAACTAGTGTCTGCACGTGCACTTATGTAGCCATTAGACACTATACCATGCTTACAGCAAACAGTTTTTAAATAACTTAAGCTGGGTGTATTGTGTTCAAAAAGCCACGATTTTGTCACTTATAATTGGCAAGAAATTAACAGTAAGACAATTCAGAACTGTTTTGCTCACTGCGGTTTCAAGCAATAAGGCTTGGAGATGACAGAAACAGCCTGGAGTAAAAATGAAATGATTTCGCTACTTCAACAAGTTAGGAACTAAAAAGAATTTGAAGGTGTTGACAATCATCTTTGATGTTCAATATAAATAAGGGTTTGGAGAAAGCAACAGTTGAAAGCATTGTATGAAGGCAGTCCATTATCTGTACTAGATGTCTGTCTGTAATTGAACAACATTAGGGCAATCAGAAGAATGCAGCAGTGTACACTAAACTAACTCCTCCGTCAATAACAATTAGGAGCTAATACACAGTTTTATAGTAATAGAGTAGCATTGACAGTGTTCTAATTTGTTCTGTATTTCATTTAAATACATTATTTATTACTCAGTTACGTGGTAATTTATCTTTTTAAAAAAATATACCTTTTTGACCATTTCCATGAAACTTTCGCTAATTGGGCAACCACTTAACTGGTCCTGATATGTCCCAACCAGAATCCAATTGTATAAATTAATTCAAATAAGTAGGGCAAAAAAAAGCAAAAAGATTAGTGGGATAGTGTACATGGATTCATGGCAGAAGGAAAGAAAATGTTACTAAAATGCTAAGCATGTGTCTTCACGCTCCTATGCCTCCTCCTTGATGGTAGCAATGAGAAGAGGGTATATCCTGGGTGACAAGGGTTCTTAATGATGGTTGCTGCTTTCTTGAGCACAACCTTTTAAAAATATCCTGGATGCTAGGCAGGCTAGTGCCCATGATGGAGCTGGCCCCTCCATGGCTGATGGTGATTCAACCAGTTAGAATACTATTCACGATACATCTGTAGAAATGACGAAACTCCAAATGAAATCTAGCTGTTATCGTGCCTTTTCTCTCATTGCATCAAAATGCTGGGCTCAGACAAACCTTCAGAGATGTTGACACCCAGGAACTTCAAACTTTTCACCCTCTCCTCTGCTAATCCCTCAATAAGGATTGGTGTGTCTTCCCTGAACTTCCCATCCTGAAGTTCACAGACAATCCCTTGGTCCTACTGACGTTGAGTGCAAGGTTGTTGTTGCGACACCTCTCAACCAGCTGATCTCACTCCAGAATATCTGCTCATCACCATTTGACCTTTTGCCAACAACAGTTGTTTTATCAGTAAATTTATAGATGGGATTTGAGCTGTGCCTAGTTCCACAATCATGAGTGTAGAGAGAGCAGAACAGTGGGCTAAGCCCGAATTTTTGAGGTGCTCTGTTGTTAATCGTCAGTGAGCTGGATATGTTATTTCCGATCTGCACTCTCTGTGGTCTTCCGTTGAGAAAGTCAAGGACCCAGTTGCCAGGTGAAGCATAGAGGCCCAGGTTTTGGAGCTTGTTGATTAGTACTTAGGGTATAATGGTGTTGAGTTCCATGATGCAATCAATAAATAGCAGTCTGATTTCAGCCATCTGTAATCAATAAGCAGCTGTAGGTATTGCTCTTATTCAGGTGTTCAAAAGCCAAGTGGATAGCCAGTGAGATTGCCATCTAAACATCACTTTTGATTTTTTAATTATTTGTCATTTTTCTAATTTGTGTTTCCTTAAGGTCAATATTAAGCTATAGCCAGAGCTCACATATTCTATGATGTGAATTGCATATCTTAATTGCCAATGCCTAGACAAGGAGTGGAATGATCCTAAGAATCTAGATTCATACATCAGTTATGAACAGATATGGTGATGTCTTCTTCTCCATATAAAAATCAATTTGGAAAAACATTTGAAGATTAATAAATAATCAGAGCTATGACACAAATGAAGATAATACTCTGGGATATGCCATTAGAGCAACAATAGAACAATCAACATTTAACATCATTACAAAGAAATAAATTTAGTGGGTCGTTGAGTATGCATATGGAGAGTTAAAACACAGAGATCCAGAGGCAATTGTCAGTAATTCCCTGCTCTGCCAAGGGGATTGTTTCTTTTCAGTCTCCTCTGACATAAGGTATTAAAATCAACTAACTTCCACAATTTACAATCTATTCTTAGTGTAGAAAACTGCAAATACCACATTTTATTGCATGAGATTTAACTGAGTTTCCATCGGCACTCTACGTCACAATAACTACCTGATAGCTTTACAAGGCCAGTGCGGTTAATTTTATACATGTGGATTGCTATTCATTCAGACAAATACTTCAATATTCCATACTGTTTAAAATAACCAAATACAGGTTGAGTACCCCTTATCCAAAATTCTTCTGAACAGAAATGTTTCGGATTTAGTACTTTTTTGGATTCTGGAATATATAATGAGATAGCTTGTGATCATCATCATTTCCAACTCTGAATTATGTGCTACCGGTAAGCAGTCTTCGTCTTACACTCGTTTATATGTAGTTAACAGTAAAACTGATTACATACCATTAATATAATGAAAATATAGTGTGTGCAGGGTAACATAAACAGCACAGCAACATCGGGAGAATACCGAAATCAGCTGTTGAACTACAACAAACAACGAAGGCCTTTCAGTCCTCACCTACGATGTCATGTTTTGATTAAAAGGTTACTACACTGTATTTGTATTTTCCTTTTCTTTAGGCTTTGTGTAAGATACAAAAATAATTAGCATTGTGGACTTGTTCTGGTGTTGGCTTATCATCAGTGACGATCTTGGCAAGCTCGATGTATTCTCTGCTCCTTTGTGATCAGCAGACACTTCATTACCACAAATATTTAAAAATTTAATGTCATGGTTTGTCTTATATTTCTGCAACCAGCCGGCTCAATATTCACAATTACTTTCAATTTAAAGTTCATTGTGATAGATCTTGCTTGTTCCATAATCTGCTGATTAGGCTCCATACAATTAGGCTCCAGAGCTGACGAATCCACTCTTTCAATACACTATTCAGAGCTTTATTTTTCACTTATACTGTGTTTTTCTATTTTTCATTAACTTTTGTTTATTATATTTGTTGAGGTCACTTCTCAGAACTGTCTGTGATGTGCAGCACCTTACAGAATTTTCCATTAGTGTCATCATGTCAGCACTGAAACAAAATTCAGATTTTGGAATTTTCAAAAGGGGTTCTCAACCTGTAATATTATTTTAAGTATTAATACTTTGGTTTTAATTCTTTACTCACCATAAAACAGTATAGCACAGGAAGAGGCATCTTCAGACTATGATTTCTGGCCAACCATGACACAAAATTAACCTGTTTACACATGATTCATTGCCTCCATTTCCTACTTATTCATCGGCCTGTCTAAACCTCTCTTAAACACCACTGTTATGTCTGCTTCTACCACCAACTCTGGCTGCATGCTCCAAGCACTTACCACTCTGTGTAAAAAAAAAATACCCTGCACATCTCCTTTAAACTTTCCTCATCTCACCTCAAAGCTAGATACTTTTACTCTGTGAAAACGTTATCTGTCCTACCCATGCCTCTCTCAATTTTAGAAACTACATTCATAAACCATTGTTTAGATACAATTAAAAATAGTTGCTTTTATAAATTATTTTGATTAGTAGCTTGCTTCCTTGATGACAATGGTGGAAGGCAGAGGTTCCATGGAATGAATTACAACATCACAGTCAAAGCCCTTCCCACCACTGAGCACATTTACAAGCAGCATCTACCATTAACGGTCCCCATCATCCAGGCCATGTTTTCTTCTTGCTACTACCATAGAGCAGGAGGTACAGGAACCTTAGGTCCCACGCCACTGAGGGAACAGTTATTATCCGACAACTCTCCAGCTCTGAACCAGTGTGAATAACTTCACTCACCTCAATGCTGAACTGAAATGACTCCCCAACCTACAGAGTCATTTTTAAGAGCTCTAAAACACATGTTCTCAGTATTATTCAGTTATTTATTTTTATAATTTGCATGATTTGCCTTCTTTTACATTTTAGATGTTTGCCAGTCTCTATTTATGTATAATTTTTATTTTTAACTTTATTTCCTGTAAGTGCCTACAAGAAACAAGAATCCCAATATAGTACATGGCGACATTTACATACTTTGTTAATAAATTTACTTTGACTTTAACTTTGATACCAGCAAATAGCCACCAATATTACAGAAGCAGAAATTTACATTTCAGGCATTGCTCATCTCATTCTTTGAGGCTCACTGTATGAAGGACAAAGTGCGAGAGAGACAGATTCAGATAAACAGTAGTAGAAGAGGAACCAAGCCAAACAATTGTATTCTTAAAGGCAGCTTACTACAATTTCAAGGGCAATTAGGACTGAACAACAAATGTTGCCTTATCATTGACACTACAATCCTGAAATATTAAAATTCAGGCATATAACTTTTTGCAATTTCTCCAGTGCCTCTTGAATCTTTCAATAATAATGAGCCCAGAATTGCACAATGAACATTGGGAAGTCTAAGTCAAGTCAAGTCCAGTTTATTGTCATTTCAACCATAAACAGTTCACAGTAAAAACAAAACAACATTCCTCCAGGACCCTGGTGCTACATGAAGCAACACAAAACTACACTAGACTATGTGAGACAGCACAAGGCTACACTAGACCACGTAAAACAACATAAAAACTGCACTAGACTACAGACCTGCACAGGACTACATAATGTGCACAAAATAGTGCAGGGCAGTACAATAATTAATAAACAAGACAATAGGCACAGTAGAGGACAAATTACAATATAATAAAAATGATGAAGATGTCAGTCTAGACTCTGAGTATTGAGGAGTCTGATGGCTTGGGGAAAGAAACTGTTGCACAGTCTGGTTGAGAGAGACCGAATGCTTCGGTACCTTTTGCCAAATGGCAGGAGGGAGAAGAGTTTGTGTGAGGGTCCTTCACAATACTATTAGCTTTGCAGGTGCAGTGTGTGGTGTAAATGTCTGTAATAGCGGGAAGAGAGACCCCGATGATCTTCTCAGCTGACCTCAGCTATGATTTAACAAAACCTCTTTCAATTCACCCTCTCCAGAAATGAATCCTATCCCTTAGTTTATGAAAAGTTTAATACATTCTTTTAGCATATGACTAGCAATTTGACCTTTGCAACACCCAGAAAATTACATTGCTGAAATTAAAACACCATCAGTGTAGTAGGAACTGCTGCTGCAGACACCTCCGAGATGGACAATGGCAATTGTTAATTAAGTATGGACTTATTGCCATGGGAATTTCATAAACTTTATTCAATGTCTCTCTTATTCAAATTATGTCAATCATAAGACAATGCTCAAAATTTATCTTTAGAATGGTTTTTAAATATGTCAATCTGAATCACTAGAGCTGCTCACTCAAAGAACAACCAGTTCAAGGCTCAAACTCAGCATTATTTAAAGGATGAGGCACATTTCTCCTACAGAAATAGATAGAATGCTGCACAAACTTGCAGTAAACAAATCTACCTAGTAGATTGATCTAAATTAAAATCCCACTCACCACCCCCAACATTAAGTGGCAAAATTGTCAGAAGAAATCCTTTTAAAAAAGATATGGCTCTATGTCCACCAAATCTGAGTAGGGAAAAAAAGAAGAAAGATGTCTAACAAAAATTGTGGCACCATCAGCTTCCTTCATATACATTGTGGTAATTAAGATAACCAGAATTCATTCAGTTACTGGGGGAATCTTTACAAGGATAGTAATGTGAGGAAAGGTGTCGAGTTCTCCCAGAGGGACCAAAAACAAAGGAATCCAGATAGATTTCTAATTTCAGCACACACAGGAAGATGCTTCCCTATGCGTAGGGCACTCTGATGGCAGGAAGTTGAAGAAGTTGGCAGTGAAATACATATGACAATGTGAGTGCTCTCCACAAATATTTGTACATTTGGAAGCCCTGCAATGCAACTAAATGCCACTTAGAGTGCGGATGCAGAAGTTACATTCACCAAATTTCAAACATTTACCCATTTTGCCTGTTTAACAATCCCTCTAGTTACAAATATTCAATATACAAATGTTTCCAGAATGGTAATTCTTTGGAGTACATGTCTTTGAATTATGAAGCTAGTTTTGCTAGTCCCTTGACTGAGAATGCACTGCAATAAAATACCAATACTGCATTTAAACAGGAGCTTATGGATTTATTAATTTTTTCTAAATTAAACTATGTCCTGAAACACTTCCTTTTCATGAACCAGAGAATGAGAAGCCCATTTTAATGGCTTCTGTACTAAAGCAATGAGTAATAAATTCTCAAATGTGACATTCTCAGCTGTCTGCAGCGATCTTGAGTCAGGGTTTCAGTCAGTGACCATATCCATAACTCTGACTTTAAAAATGTTGCAGGAACTTGTGATTTGTTTATAAGCACAACAAAATGGCAAAGTAAATTTTCTAGGCTATTTTAATTTTTCCTTTGGGACTTTGTAGATTTCACTTCAAGATATATCAGTTTCTAGTTATTTTTCTTTCCATTAATCTTTGAGAAAAAATTCTGTCATCTTTCTTACCACTGATAATAAACACATTGGCTTGTTCCAAATTTCCACAAAGAAAGGAATTCTATTTGCTATACAGAAATCCTCTGACACCATTCTCTTTCTTACGGAAATTTTTAAAATGCTTATCATTTCCTTTTGTATCTTATTGTTATCCACTTTACTTTCCCTATTAAACCAGCTCAAAGTAACTACTTAATACTTTAGAACATATTATTTGCTAGGTTAACCTGCATAATTCTCACCTCTTTATCCCTATAACTTCTTTTCTTATTTACTCAATTCTCTTGTTTTACCTTTATGCATGATGAAATCTCTAAAGGTAGCTTTATATCAAGAGCTAAATGCTAGATAGACATTTGGTCTACCTCCATGTTGTCCTATTTGATTTAATAATAACATTTCACCATCAATTACAAATAAAAGTTGGAGCTGAATCTGCATGACTTAAAGAACAAAATCAAGCCTAACTCCAGTGCATTTGGAGAGGAGAATAGTTCTATTTGAAAATAGGATCTTAGATTGAATGTTAAAACTTGCCACAATACCAGGAGAAAATCAAAGAGTTCCCAGAGGTTGCCTTTTAACATTTACCAAACAAGTAACATTTCCAAAACAGATGATCTTATTTGGGATGTCATACATTGAATAGATAGTCCAGGGTCAGTGTACATGCATAAATATGAAGATTTCTTTAAACATTCTTCAAATTATTCACACAAATCTGGACTAACTAATAGGCTTTTAGGGTCTAACTAATACTCCCTATTATAAATTATTATGCAATTCTTTAGAAATTTGGACAACAGATCAATTTACCCAATTATTTAATGGGGCTATCCTATGTTGAGAAATAATTCATTTTCAAAGCCCTAATACAGATTGCTCATTATTAAATTGTTTGTCTGCCTACCAGCTGATAAATTACTTGTAATATATGCAACAGGTAATATTTGTTAATCTACTCTAAATTTCAATCTGTCATCCCCTTATTGAAAAAAGGTGGCAGACAGCTGCTGACAGACAGCTTTTATCATTTCTCAGAAATCGTGGCCAAAGTACTGCAGAGCTTACAATACCACAGGGAAAAAAATGTGCTGAGACATTTTTGTTCTGTAGTTTTCAGTCTAATTTCTTAAAAATATTCCAGTGGTGCCAGTGACTATAGCAACATTCTTGTTAGTTGGTCACCTTTTGATTTATTTAGCTTCTTAAAAGTAGCTTTTGCGCTCAGTTCCTTTACTAAAATAACTGTATAAATCATTTACCAATTCCTGATACCGCGATGTGCAAACATGTGCAAATAAATTTCTGCACTAAATGAAAAATGATCAAAATTGCTATTTGACTTTCTTGATCTTAACAGAGCATTCTGTTGCAATGCAAGCTAGGATAAAATGATTTATGTTATTTGAACTATAATACTGCACTTGAATTATTCAGGATTCATAAATTATGTTAATTCTAGTGACATGTAAAACATGATTTATGAAGCTAAGAAAATGCACTAATTAAAGGTTCTGTTTGTTTATATGATAAAAGGGTCCTTTAATTAGGAAGGGCTAAATAGAAGATGTATTTCACTCTTGTTCACATTTTTAAAAAATATTAAATTTCACAGTATTTAGGTTACAGTTGTGCATTTGTTATACGTGCTGCTGCAGATATGTGGTCACTTGTAATATTAAAGTTGGCTGAATGCAAGAATGCTACTAATATTTGCATTCTAAAGATATAGATAACACTGCAGTTACATATAACATAATTGGAGGCTTAGAACAAGATACAGAATGTTAGTTGATTGAGATATTCAAGGCATTAATTTTTAATAAATAAAATATAAAGCAAATTATTATATATGAAACTGAACTGTGAAGTTCTTTATACCAAACCCCACACAGACATTCCATTGGTACAGAAACTAAAATAAAGTCCATATAGCACTAAGGCTCTCCCAAATGAAAGTTGGCATATTAATTCTTACAAAGCAACATAAAATAGATCTAAGAAATCTACTGGCAAAAATTAGAATCCTCACATCTACTTAAATATATTGGAATCTAAACTCAAATTAAGCAATTATTAATTTATAAAATAGTTATGGCATGATTAACATGCTATAAGATAAATATAAGAAAGCCTGCAAAATCTGACGCAGTAAGCAGACGTTAAAATATTCCTGAACATATATATATATAAAATTTTACATCAAGTACTAAGCAAATAATATTATTATATCTTAAAGTAAATTGCAGAAAGGTTCCCATAGGTAACATCAATAATACAAATAATATAACCAGAAAGAATTGGGAAGGACAATAGTACATTGGCCTTTACTATAGATGAAGACTTGAACATGAGGTTGAGAATTTAAACAGACATCAAGCTCCTAAGTTTATTCTTACTGATCTGTATATATCTATATATCTCTATCCATCATATGAATACAGCCATCATGGGGTTTGGCAGCAGAATGGAAAAATGCAACAATTTCCCAGTTGTTAAACTGTTGAATTTACCTGAAAATCGGCATCAGGACAGCACAAAGAGGGGTGGAGGAAGAGAGAGCATGGGGAGAGAGAGAGGGCGGAGGTAGAGAGAGAGGGCGGGGGGAGAGGGGGAGCGGGGGGAGAGAAGGACATAGAACCTCCAACATTCCTCACGGAAATGTGCATTACAACCAAGGATTACAACTTAACCAAGAATTTTTATTTGTGAATCACATGCTTCTTTTTTTCCATAGTTGAGCTTGAAAAACAAGGAAAATTGTAAAGCATGAAAAACTAAAAAATCTAAAACTGAAATGTCCTTAGTTCAAAAGTATTTATCTCTGTTTGCTTAGTACTTAGTTGAACCACTTCTCACAGCTATTACAGCCAGTAGACTTTTTGGACAAGTCTCTACTAGCTTTGCACAACTTGAAGGAGCAAGATTTTTCCATTCTTCTTTGTAAAATTGCTCAAGCTATGCCAAGTTAGTTGTGGAGCGGTGTTGGAAAGCAATCTTGAGGTCTTGCCAGAAATGTACAATCGGGCTAAGGTCAGGAATTTTTCTTGGCCACTCAAGGACATCAGTTTTCTTCATTTGAAGCCACTCTATGGTTGCTCTTGCAGTCTGCTTTGGGTCATTGTCCTGATGAAAATGACATTCCTCCACAGGTTAAGCTTTCTGGCAGAGGCTAGCAAGTTTTTATTGATGATCTCTCTCTCTACTTAGCAGCATTCATCTTCCAGTCAATCATGACCATATTTCCAGTCCCTGCTATTGAAAAGCATCCCCATAGCATGATGCTACCTTCACTATACAGTAGGGTTGGTGTTGGTTGATACACCACATGCGTTGCTTAGTGTTTCAGCCAAAAAGTTCCACTTTGGTCTCATCCGAACACAAGACCTTCCACATTTTACGGTATCTTCTAAGTGACAGTTTGCTAAGTCTTTACAGACAAAGATATGCTTTTTTTGAAGCAAGGGCTTCTTCTCTGCCTCTCTGCCATAAATAGCCTTTTTGTAATTGTGAAGCCGTAAACTTCATCTCCAGTTGCAGCCTCAGACTTCTGCAGCACACTTAGAGTACTGTGTTGGTATCACAGTAGCCTCTCTTACAAGTGCCATTCTTCTCCGAAGGGTAAGTTTAGAGGGGCAGCCTGATCCGAATAGTGTTGCTGTGGTTTCAAAGTATGTTCACTGCCTTTGAGTTGGTCTTGTACCCTTCCCCAGATTTGCTCTTCTCCATTATAATTTCCCTGACTTGTCTTGAATGCTCTTTTGTCTTCATTTTGGTTTGGTGGCTGGAAAATCAACCATGCTGCTGGTCCTTACAGAGAGAGGGAGTGTTTATTTTTATGAATTCTTTCAAAACAGGTGATCCTCCAATTTTCTACATCAACAAATTGGCTGAGTTGGTAAGATGACAGCATATTGCACCTGAGGAAATTTCGCCAAGTAATTACAAAGGGAATGAATACTTTTTCAGCCTCACAATTTTGTTTTTTTTTTAAATTTTTAGTAAATTGTTGATAGGTTTTGCAATTTTTCTTTTGATTTAACATGATGCACAATGTTTTGTAGATTAGCTCAAACAATCCTACTTCAATATATTTTAGGTTTATATAATGTGATAGTAAAATGTGAAAATAGTTGTGGGGGCAAAATACTTTTACCAAGGCACTAAATAAAGAACATTAGAGAAAATATTAATGCTTTGCATTTGAATGTTATTTTCTTCCCAAATTAAACACTTATTCAGCATTTAGAAAGGTAATCACCTTCTAGATCTCTGTGCCTTGCACAATAGAAATGATCCAGGAAAGTCTCTACTCATGTTTTTCCTATGCATGTCAAAAAAAAGCAAGCCACTCTTTGAACTCTGGAAGCTGGTCTGAGGTATCTTCAGCAGAAAACTAACACTCTCAAATTTACATGCGAATTTGCAAAATTTAATTTGGAGATTATGCATTCTATTTTGAAAAAGTACCGAACAATAAAATGTAAGATGAAGATACTCAATTTATTTGTTTTACCTTATTTAGTTTTATTCTGGATGCTGCCATTGCTGGCAAGGGCAGCAATTAATGTCCATCTGTATTCACCCTCAAGAAACTGGTACTGAGCCATTTGCTTAAATTGATGCAAGTCGTTTGGTGAAGGTTCTTGGGCTGACTTGATTCAGTTTTAAGGATTATTTCAACAAATAATTCCTTCAGTCCTGATTGAAAAGCTACATAACCTGGGCCTCTGAACTTCCTTCTGCAATTAGATCCTTGACTTCCTAACAGGAAGACCACAATCTGTGCAAACATCTCCTCCTTACTGACGATCAACACTAGTGCACCTCAGTGATGTGTGCTTCCCCTATTACTCTGCTCTCTCAATATACCCATGACTGTGTGGCTAGGTATCGCTCAAATGCCATCTATAAATTTGCTGATGATAGAACCATTGTTGGCAGAATCTCGGATGGAAATGAGAGGGCATACAGGAACGAGATATACCAGCTAGTTGAGTACTGTTGCAGCAACAACCTCTGTAAGATCACAGAGCTGATTGTGGACTTTGGAAAGGGTAAGACAAGGGAATATGAAACAATCTTCATAGGGGAACCAGAAGTTGAGAGACTGAGCAATTTCATTAGGAGTTCAAGGAGTTTTGGTTTGTCACCTAAAATACTCAAACTTCTACAGATGCACCATGGAGAGCATTCTGAAGGCTGCATCACTAACTGGTATGGGGGGTGGTCTATTGCACAAAGTCGAAATAAGCTACAGAAAGTTGTCAAATTACTCTGCTCCATCATGGGTACTAGCCTCTGCAGCATCCAAATGATCTTCAAGGAGCAGCATCCCTCATTAAGGATCCCCACCACCCAGGCCGTGCCCATTTCTCGTTGTTACCATCGGGAAGGAGGTACAGAAGCCTGAAGGCACACACTCAGAGATTCAGAATCAACTTCTTCCTCTCTATCAACCGATTTCTAAATGTACATTGAACACCTGAAAGATAACTTACTACTTTTCTTTTAACTACTTGTTTTAACTTAACTATTTAATATCTTAATGTAACTCAGGCTTTTTCCTCTATATTTATTTATCATGTATTTCATTGTACTGCTGCCATGAAGTTAACAAATTTCATGATATATTGCAGTGATACTAAACCTGATTCCGATTCAAACAGAAAATGCTTTATGCATATTAATTTACCTTGATCAATTAATCCACTATATCAAATGCAATATCAGCAGTCAAACAAAACATTGAACTATTTAGTGCAGATTGTGATCAAACAATATATTGATAATTCCACCTTTATATCCATGCATTTACTATATTTGTCCGTAATTCAGATAATCTCTGTAATCAAGACCATACCTGCTAATTACACTGGACAACAAAGACATTGCTTCCTGAATACTTTTACTTATGGATTTTGGTCTGCTGATCATGAAAAATTACCATGAAATTTCCTGATCACTCACCACTCTTGAAATCACCTACGTTTTTAAAAAAATTTCGATTCATAATTCAAACCAATTAAAGATGTTGACCACAATGTAAGCAGAAAAGTTTTCTATCTGTTCCAGACCTGTCTGGGCATGCTTAAGCAGGACAGATGATGCATGGCAGGACAGGTTTTAGAAAGGCTATAAAAGCATCACACACACACCATTCTGTGCACTGCATTTACATGTATATCAGTTTGCAATCACACTGATCTGCATGCTCTTCGCACATAGCATATTGTATGTCTCCTTAAAATAAAGTAATTATATTTTCAGGAGTATTTGTGATTGCAAACTGTCTCAACAGCCTTGATACTTTGTTATATTTGTGATGAATATATGCTTAAATCCTTAAATCTCAAAGACAGAGCATGACTCCTCTTATTAAGAAAGCCTATAAGCTCTTCTTTGGTGTAGAATTGGTGACCAAGTCAAAACCTGGGCTCCTCACATTTGTTGTGCAATATGTGGTATTGGTCTTAGAGCTTGGCTCAGAGGTACTCTGAAGTCAATGCCATTCACTGTCCCAATGACATGGTGAGAGCAAAAGGATTATGTGACAGACTGCTAATTCTGTTTGGCCATTGTGTCTGGTTCCTCTGCTAAAAACGAAATCCATTACATCTCCCAATCTCCCTTCAGTCATGAGAACTGTACCACACAATAGTCTTCTAGTACTGAAGCCCCCAGAGACGTAGAGTATCCAGATACCTCCCTTGCAGTTTACTTCCAATGCCTTCCCCATGAATAGGAACAGCCACAAGGCAGTGGAGGTTTGAGATCATAGTTTTCCTTCCCCTAGATAAGGCAAATGAAGATGTCATGATACATAAGCCAGGAATGGAAAATGACATTGATACTGATGCAGACTTTTAACTCTATATCGAGTGAGCTTCATCTGATAACTCCTGTCAGTAGAAATGGTTCCGCCGGGGTTAGTAGCTAAGCCACACATGGCCAGGAGCTGGACTTGGTTGTGAGAGACTCTTTGATGCATGCGCCACTGGGAACATTTAATAGGTAATGCAAGCTTTCCTCCATGACCATCCCTGGATATAACAACCTTTACGAACCTGCAGCATGAACATAGCTGCATAAATAACTAAATAAAAGATCAATATTTCAAACTGAATTGCATAGAAGTTTATTTTCTTAGGGTAATGAATCTCTAGAATTCTCTACCCCTCAGGGTAGTGGAGGCCAGGTTATTAATTGCATTTAAGATGGGGATAGATAAATATTTGAAAGACCGAGGAGCTGAGGGATATGGGAAATTGCCTCAGAAGAGGTAGTGGGGTCAGCATAGATCAGCTATGATGATAATGAATGGTGGGGAAGGCTTACAGGGAGGAAGAGGAGAAACAAACCGGAGACAGATGTATGACATGCAAATATACAAACGTCTCAAAAACAGTTTGATTGGGCAAAAAGTGTCCAGTTATAGTTCAAACACCATAACCCATGAGGATGAATTTGGTCTTCATCAACATTACAAATCAGGGGATGGCAATCTGCAAATCATTTTACACTGGTTGATGGTGTAGTTTCCCTCAATTTTAAATGAAATTAGGAGAGGTGCAGAATGAGTCACTGGTTTGCTTACATCTATTTGCACTACTGACAATGACCAATTTAACCCCCTATGCTTCTCTAATTTTCTAAGTGACGACAATAATCCAATATCAAAAAATCAGATCTTCTAGTAACTACAAAACTGTCTACTTGGTACCATTCTTATCATTTTCAAGTAAATTATGTCAATATTAACCTGGCAAAATTGAGAACAAACTGACTTGTTTTGTTACAGGCACTTTACTCATGGAGTGCACAATATGGTATTTGGTGGAGCAGCTTCATCACTCTGACATGGAGGAACTGTCAGTTTGCAGCAGGAATCATTTTTCAGAAGACGACATCCTGATGTGTCTAATGAAGCCTTTCTGCTGACAACTCATTTACTATAAATACCCAACAATAATCAGGTGAAGAGGGTTAATAAACTACTTAGATAATTAGTCCTGCACAATCTGCGTGTAAGAAAGAAAGCAAGATAAAATGTAAATGTCGGCTGAACACATCTTCATTTATGCTGTATTAATCTGCATCAGACTTCTTGTGAGGTTCAGTTCTGCATCAAGTTTATAATGTGTTTGAATTGCTATATAATAGGCTGAAAATTAGTGAACACACGCAGAGCAGCAGCCTGTGTGCCATTTGTTGCAAATACAAATAAATCTTCATTTAGTGTTTTTTAAGAGAATAGGTTTTCAATATGACTAGCAAATACATGTTTCAAAAACGATAATGAAGACATTATCCCATATATTTTGTAAAGAGTATATACATACTTCCATGTTTTAAATAATAAAATAACATTGGCATAAGTGAAAATCATATAGTCTAATTGCAAAAATTGAACTTCTGTTACATTATTTCCTTCCCAACCAGTATCTGTACTGAGTGCTGGCTTTCACAAATCCCTTCTTGTCCAACTCTCCCATCCCATAATTAGACTATTTATTCTGCCAATGAATCAACTTTAACTACCTTGTCCACATTTGTCTCCAGAATGAACATTATTTATGAAAAAAGGTGCTTGGCATCTGTGAAGTTTGTATGACCATTTTAGATAACTGTATGAACACCAAGGTTTGAATGGGAAATTGGCTGATGACATCTTCGCATAAATGTTCCCTCCCCACTTGACTATATCCTTCACCCCTACCCATACTAGAACATTCAATGGCACTGCAACATTATCATCATATCACTCCTTGATTTGTCTTCTCCTCTCCCTTCCCCACCTTCACTGCCCCTTTTGAGATCCCCATTCACTGCTCTCAACAAAGCTTTTTTTCTCTCTATCAAGATACCTTCTCATATCCTTCAACTCCACCTGAAATGTCATGCCTTCAGTCTTCCCAGGTCATTGTCCTTATGATCCTTTAAATTCCTCTCCAATAAACAGCCCACTTGTAGTCAGTCATATGTTCTTATTATTCCTAACTAATGTTGAGACAAAGATAAAGAATTATAACCAAAAAGAAAACCTTTAAGTGACAACAACAACTTGAATTTATATGGCACTTATATAGTGATGAAACATCCCAAGGCACTACACAGGAGTTAACAAAAAGAAATCTCTTACAATATAGTCCAACAAATTGTTTGCTCTCTCAACTGCTTGCTGTACCTACATGATAACTAATTGATTCACATACAGAACACCCAAGTCTCCTTGAACACTGATACTTTTCACTTTCTCAGCATTCCGCTTTTCTCTTGTCTACCAAAGTTAATGAGCTTACATTCTTTCCACAACATATCCTAAATGCCATGACTTTGCTAATTCAGCTAACCCTTCAGGTTCTTCTTCATCCGCCCACATAGAAGCAGCACAGAGATTGTATTCTGAGAATTAGCAAGAGCAAAGGAGTAGAGGCAGCTTGCTGCAATTACCGCTCAGAGGGATGTAGGCTGATGGGTTAACTTGCATATTATGAAACATGTTGTAGCATAAATGAATCTCTGCATACCAATTATGTTAGATGTGGTCTTCTCTAACAGCATGAGATTAAAGAATACCAGAAGGCCTTATGACGAATGAAGTAATTGACTTAGTCTTCATACCACCTCCATGGGACAAGGACTTAACAGAATAAGGGGATCCTTTAGTTGTAAGGTTACCAGACCAGCAGTACTGTTGGAAATACATTACCTTATCAGTAAATGTGTATAAAAGTGCCATGCTTTGTACAATCAGCAAGGGAGTATGTGAACCATACCAGATAAGCAAATGGGCCTCTATCTTCTCTCCTAATGTGGAAGATGGAACAAATAAATATGCCACTGATCTGAAGATGGGCTAAAGTGAGTCTCTTGCTCCGTAACATTCTACAGATCCCTGATTAGATGGCATTTTGGAACATTATATACAGGACTGAGGAATCAGTGAGGAGCCAGACATGCAGATGCTAGTTTTGCTGTCCTTCACTTTCTAATTATCCTGCACATTGATAATTGAGCCTTAACAAGGTGCATTAGAGGCTGTATTGGAGTTATTTGGGAGAGTGAGGGAGGTCCTTAGCTTGTATTATTTCTCCAGTTTGCAATTGCATTATTCGGGTGTGTCAAGAACAATAAATTGACATCCCTACTTTTATTATATATTTAACACTCTGGGAAAGGTTCCACTGTTAATGTAATAGTCTTCCTCTAGCAGCAGTGTTTGGTTTATGGCTAGAGATAATGGATGCTTCGGAATGTGAGCCGTCCAATGAAGGGAGTGTTTTTCCTTGTGTGCCTGAGAACGAGGTGATCTGGGCCTTTTGTTCGGCAGGAGATGGAGAGAGAAGGTGCCAGAAAGGAGAGGTCGTAGACAACAGAAAGGAGTGGACTAGGAGTGGGGCCGGGAGTCGATGAAGCCTGAGGAAATCGATGGAGGATCGGAGAAAGGGAAACCATAAGCTCATTGTGCACATTAGACTGTGCCCATTTCTTTTTGTTTTGCTTTACTAACTCTTTAGTCAAATTAAGAATTATAAAGCTAAACTATTCAATTGCATATGGTATGCAGTCTGTTATTTTGTGGTACTGATTTGTAACGGGGAACAAATCACACAGCATCCACACAAACAGGAGGTTTGCACCTCAATCTCACGTTTGTTGTGGCCAGAGATGGTCTTCCCTAGACTTACACAGCCGACAGAACCTGAGGGTTACATATACATTTACAGATCCTGAGTGTTGCTTACATGCACAACACCAGGGGCTTAAAAATAGGCAGTCTGAGTTTTTCACAGAAATAGATTACTCAGTAACAGATTCAAGGATGTTCTGAAAACATTATTGAAAAATACGCATCTCTGCTGACTCGTGAGAATCTCTTGCACAAGTTCCAGTTTATTGTCACTCAAACAAATACATGGACACCACAAAACAACATTCTTTTAGAAGTTACTTCCCATTCTAACAGCCCTTGCCCTAATGCAATGTTACCTCCTGCCTGATGGCAGGGGGTCAAAGAGATTGTTGGACAGATGAGAGGGATCACTGACAATGCTAAGGGCCCTGCGTATGCAGCACCACTGATAATTTACTCAGATGGGTGGAAGAGAGATACCAATGATCCTCTCAACAATCCTTGTAATCC
Source organism: Hemitrygon akajei (assembly GCF_048418815.1). NCBI lineage: Eukaryota > Metazoa > Chordata > Chondrichthyes > Myliobatiformes > Dasyatidae > Hemitrygon > Hemitrygon akajei. Next base: position 36,155,824 of record NC_133125.1, read on the forward strand.
TTTGCAGGGACTTGCTGTCAGATGCCTTGCAATTCCTGTACCAGACGGTGATGCAACTGGTCAGGACACAAACAGTGCTCCAGTAAAAATTGGTTAGAATGGAGAGTGGAGAGAGTTGCCTCGCACACCTCAATCTCCTCAGGAAGTGGAGAGGCTGCTGTGCTTTCTTGACCAAAGAGTGGTGTTGATGGACCTGGTTAGATTGTCTATTATGGGCACTCCCAGAAGCTTGATCTCCTACCACTCTTCATGGAAGAGCCATTTATGCACAGTGAGGAATGGTCAGCCTGCACCTTTCTCATGTACACAATTCTCTCTTAGGTCTTATCCACGTTGAGAATCAAGTTGTTGTGCTTGCACCATTTTACCAACTGGTCTACCTCCTCTCAGTACGCCATCTCATCATTGTTGATGATGAGTCTAACCACTGTTATGTCATCAGCGTACAATGCTGGAGCTGGAGATATTGCTGCCAACACAGACTGACTGGGGTCTTTCTGTCAAGAAGTCCAAGATTCGGTTGCAGACAGAGGTGTTGAGACTCAACAAGGACAGTTTACCCACCAGTTTCTGAGGGATGATCATATTAAACACCCAGCTAAAGTCAATAAACAATATCCTGGCATATAAGGCAACATTTTCCAGGTGGGACAGAAGGGAGTGGAGTACAAAAGCAATAGTATCATCAGTCAACCATTTTGAGCAATAAGCAAACTAGAAAAGGTCCAATGTAGCAAGAAGATGGGATTTAATATGATCCATAACAGCCACTCAAAGCACTTCATTATTATTGGACGGTAGTCATTAAGGCATGTTACTATCACTCTCTTGGGCTCATGGTGATGGTAGGTGCCTTGAAACTTGTGAGGACAGTGGATTGTTCAAGAGAGATGTTGAAGATGTCTGTTAAACCTCTGTTCCCATGAGTAACCAAGTAACGATAGTTACTCAAACTGCAGAATTGAGTAGCTCAGGTCCATGCATTGAGAGCACAAAGAAAATGTATTGCCTGGTCCTACTTGCTTCATAAAGTGGTGGTGGGTCTCCTTCTTGATACCTGCACACCTGTACAACTGTTGGGTAGATAGTCCCAGAATTTAGACCCAGTGATACTGAAGAATCAGCAACAATAGAGTTTGTGTGCAAGTTGGAGCAGAGCATGCCAATGATGCCGTTCCTATGTACTTACTGGCTCTTGTCCTTCTTGATCATGGCTGCTGGAGTAGTCTAAGTGAGTTTTTGCATAAATAACAAGGAGTGAGTATGTTTTCTGGCACAGAGTTTGTGACATCGCGATTTGATTTTGTGTAGTTCTACCTTATCTTTATTATCACATTTAGCCAACTTCTAAGTATAGTTGTTCAACATTTATATTAGGAAAGAAAATAGCATTTCTCATGGGTACATCAAAGTGAAATGGATAAACTTTTCAACTCTATTTCGAATATTGCAGAAATTCCTTTAAAATCACAGCTACAAACAATTATGCTTTCAAAAATCACATCCCCAACAAGAGTCAGTAAATTATATTTAGGCTCACAGATAATATTGTAACAAAAAAAATTAAATTAAATTAAAATATAGGGACAATTCTGCATTTTATACACCATTATATTGGCAATATGTAGAAACATAGAAAACCTACAGCACAATACAGGCCCTTTGGCCCACAAAGTTGTGCCGAACTTAACCCTACCTTAGAAATTACTAGTGTTACCCATAGCCCTCTATTTTTCTAAGCTCCATGTACCTATCCAAAAGTCTTTTAAAAGACCCTATTGTATCTACCTCCACCACCGTTGCCGGCAGCCCATTCCACGCACTCACCACTCTGCATAAAAAGATTTACCCCTGACATTTCCTCTGTACCTACTCCCCAGCACCTTAAAACTGTGCCCTCTTGTGGCAGACATTTCAGTCTTGGGAAAAAACCTCTGACTACCCACACGATCAATGCCTCTCATCATCTTATACACCTCTATCAGGTCACCTCTCATCCTCCTCTGCTCACTCAATCTGTCTTCATAAGGCATGCTCCCTAAATCAGGCAACATCCTTGGCAATTTCCTCTGTAGGCAATCTCCTCTGTACCCTTTCTATGGTTTCCACATCCTTCCTGTAGTGAGGCGACCAAAACTGAGCTCTGTACTCCAAGTGGGGTCTGACCAGGGCCCTATATAGCTGCAACATTACCTCTCAACTCTTAAATTCAATTCCACAATTGATGAAGGTCAATACACCATATGCCTTCTTAACCACAGAGTCAACCTGTGCAGCTACTTTGAGCTTCCTATGGACTCGGACCCCAAGATCCCTCTGATCCTCTACACTGCCAAGAATCTTACCATTAATACTATATTCTGCCATCATATTTGACCTACCAAAATGAACCACTTCACACTTATCTGGGTTGAACCCCATCTGCCACTTCTCAGCCCATTTTGCATCCTATCAATGTCCCGCTGTAACCTCTGACAGCCCTCCACACTATCCACAACACCCCCAACCTTTGTGTCATCAGCACACTTACTAACCCATCCCTCCACTTCCTCATCCAGGTCATTTATAAAAATCACGAAGAGTAAGGGTCCCAGAACAGATCCCTGAGGCACACCACTGGTCACCAACCTCCATGCAGAATATAACCCTTCTGCAAACACTCGTTGCCTTCTGTGGGCAAGCCAGTTCTGGATCCACAAAGCAATGTCCCTTGGATCCCATACCTCCTTACTTTCTCAATAAGCGTTGGGGTACTCTATCAAATGCCTTGCGAAATTCATTTACACTACATCTACTGCTCTTCCTTCATCAAAGTGTTTAGTCACATACTTGTAATAATCATTTTTATAACTTTAATTTCAGGGATTATATTCCAAAATGTACCACTCCATACAATAATGTTGAAAACAATAACATCACTTTACATCAAAGATCTATTCCTAAGAGGTTTTCATTAAAACTTCTTGATTTTTCTGGTGCAATGGAAACATTACACCTCTTTTCTGACAAAGAATAATTACTTGAGTTGACTATTTACATAAACATGTCAGTCATGGAAGTGTATTGTAAGTGATGAGAGTTAACAATCACTAAAAAAATACAATATTCCTATTTTGACCTATTGAATCTTCCAGGAACTTTCCCTCATGATAGCCATCACAGTTCCATAAGAAACAAAAGTTACTTCTGCAGATTTATCCTCTCATCATAATGGATTTAAAAAAATTGTCATTGGAGTAAATAAAATTGCTTTAGATTTAACTACAGCAGTTGGCAGATCTGACAGTTCTTTATTCTTGGTTTGGCACCATGTGAAAGCTTAATGTAATGCAACAGCTTTTTATGCAATCTTACAAGTCCCGTTTTGTTTCTATCTTAAGTGCTTTCTTCCATCAGAACCTACCCAGTTACAAAAATTCTATTCAGTTATTTCATCCAGTATGTATGCATTCAAGTTTTGAATAACTCTCCTGAGATTGTTATTGTCAAGACAGAGTGGCAATAAAATGTTACTCACAATACATCGTTTAGTCATTAGCCTTATCAATCTGAAGTGCAAAAGCAGGATTCTGCCATACAACTTCAACAAGCTGTTTCGCAAGGACTTCTGCAAACTTGTTCAATAATGAACGAGAATTCCTACTCAGAGCCTGTGGCTGGCAGTTCAATAATTGCTGGCAGTACAAGGTCCTCATCAATTGTACAATGTTGTCCTATATTTTGCTATTTGGTTCATGACTTCCCAACTCCTGTACTCGATATTTTGATATATGAAGATAAATGTGCCAAAAGCTCTCTTTATGACCCTATCTCACTGTGACTCCATTTCAAGGAATTATGGATCTGTATTCCAAGATCCCTCTGTTCTACCACACACTTCAGAGGCCTTCCGCTCACTGTTTTAAGTCCTACCCTGATTTGTCCTCCGGCAGAGCAATACCTCACACTTGTCTGCATTAAGTTCTATTTGCCATTTTTCATTCCATTTAAAATTATTCATAATTTTATTCATAAAGAATGGTGAAACAAATCATTAGATTAAATGGAGTGGAATATGGATGCCATTGTGATACTGTATATCAAGCTTTAGTTACAATCAACTGGAAACTTATTACCGGAGTATTTACCATTTTTCAAATTCTAAACGGGATTCACACTAAGCTAGCAAAATTGTTTTTTGTTTACTAGAAAGGCTCATCAAGGAATGTAGTTCATTCCCTTTCATCTGATCTGAAGTATCAATAAATTAAAATCAATTATGTTATTTTGTAAATCAAGCATTCTGCCTCAACTATTCTTATTCACTCAACTTCAACATATTATAAATAGTTCTCTCCAAGTATCAAAGGAGATGGAAGAAAATCTTGCCATCGAAGATGTTTTGCTTTGAATGTTAGGCTTTAGCATATTTTATATCTTCAAATTTTGAAATAAATTTATTACCAAAGTACATACATTTCACCACATACAACCCTGAGATTCATTTTCTTGTGGGCATACTGAATAAATCCATAATAAAATAATAACTAATAGAATCAATGAAAGACCACACCAACTTGGAGGTTCAACCAGTGTGCAAAAGACAACAAACTGTGTAAATACAAAATAAAATAAATTAAAATAAAATAATAATAATAATAAATAAATACACAATAAATATCAAGAACATGGAAAGTGAGTCCACAGGTTGTGGGAACATTTCAATGATAGGGCAAGTGAAGTTGAGTTAAGTTATCCCCTTTGGTTCAAGAGCCTGATGGCTGAGGGGGAAATAACTGTTCCTAAACCTGGTGATGTGAGTCTTGAGGCTCTTGTACCTTCTTCCTGATGACAGCAGCGAGAAGAGAGTTTGGCCTAGGTGATGGGGTCCTTGATGATGGATGCTGCTTTCCTGTGACAGTGTCCCAAGTAGATGTGCTCAATAGTAAGAAAGCTTTACATGATGTATGAAGCAGTATCCACAATGTTTCCTTGGTTTTTCCATACCAAGCTGTGATTCAGCCAGTCAATACTTTCTCCACGACATATCTTTAGAAGTTTATCAAAGTTTCAGATATCAAACTGAATCTTCACGAACTCCAAATAAAGTAAAGGATCTGCTGTGCTTTCTTCGCAAGTGCACTTCTGTGCTTGGCCCAGGACAGGTCCATCAAAATAATTACACCAAGGAATTGAAAGCTGCTGAACCTCTCCACCTCTGATCCTCCAATGAGGATTGGCTCATTGAACTCTGGTTTCATTCTCCTGAAGTCAATAATCATCTCCTTGGTCTTGCTGACACTGAATAAGAGACTTACTATGGCACCACTCAGCCTCCCTCAAATATGCCAATTCATCACCACCTTTGATTCAGCCTACGACAGTGGTGTCATTAGCAAACTTGGAATATGGCATTGGAGCTGTGTTTAGCCACACAGTCATACGTGGAAAGCCAGTAAAGCAGGGAGCTAAGGATACAGCCTTGTGGTGCACATGTGCTAATGGAGATCGTAGAGATGTTGTTGCCTATTTGCAAATAAGGAAATCCAGGATCCAATTTCACAAGGAGGTACTGAGGCCTAGATCTTGGAGCTTATTGATTAGTTTTGAGGAGATGAAGGTATTAAATGCTGAACTATAGTCGATTAAAGACCATCCTGGTGTATGCTTCTTTGCTGTCTAGGGTTGGAGTACTGAGAGCAATTTTGGATCTTTTATCTTAGAAAGGATGTGTTGAAACTGGAGAGGGTTCAAAGGAGATTCATGAAAATAATTCCAGGATTGAATGGCTTGTCATATGAAGAGCATTTGATGGCTTTGGGTCTGTATTCATAGAATTCAGAAGAATGAGGGGTTACCTCATTGAAACCTATCAAATGGTGAAAGGCCTTGATAGTGTGGATATGGAGAGGATGTTTCCCATGGTGGAAGAGTCTAAGACCAGAGAACACAGCCTCAGAACAGAGTGGTTCACTTTTAGAATGGAGATGAGGAGGAATTTCTTTAGCCAGAGTGTGGTAATTCTGTGTAATTCTTTGTGGAGACCAAGTCTTTAAGTATATTTAAGGCAGAGGTTGTTAGATTCTTGATTAGTCAGGTCATGAAGGGGTACGGGGAGAAGGCAGGGGATTAGGGCTGAGAGGGAAATTGGATCAGCCATGATGAAATGGCAGAGCATGCTAAAACACATTGAGGATACTACTACTTCATTGTATAGCACATGGAGCATGGTCTGATGAAAAAAAACTTAAACATTTATCAACTGGACTTCCTACAAATGCACCATGACCTCCTTATAAAAAAATAAGATTTATTTATGCAAGATCAATTGGCTATAAATGTCATCAAGTCAAGTTAGTATCTATATAAATAAATGTTGACACAGAGTTCCAGTATTAACAGGTGCAGGTCTGCAAACTAGAATTGTATTCAGTTAACATTAGCATAATATCCATGAGTGAAGTTGTAATATGTGAAAAGGTATGTTTTGATCTGCTCTGGTGTCTTGTCCCACACTAAAATACACAATAATTTGAGGCATTGTCCACTTTAAACATATGGTTCTCCCAATGTAGATAATCATATGACCAGGCATTGGGTCTAGCCTATTGGTGATTATTATATTCAGTTAATAAAAGTTAAAGTAAAAGGTACATTAAAGTTTAATTTATTTTTGACTAGGAAATTTTTGAATGTATCCCTGACAATCTGGTAAATCAGTTTGCGGATGCAATGAAAAGTCAATAGGGAATAAGGTGCAAGAATTCCCGCAATGCTCCTAAGCAGTATTACTTGAGAAATTATGTTATAACATGGGCCACTAACTTAGAAAGTACATAAGGATACTGGATTGCACGAATCACTCATGTACTCATGTTCATTACGTCCCAGCCAAAATTTCTACAAAATGTGAAATGAGCTAAAAATATTCAATATTATGGTTTACTCCAGAACAAACAAAAAAGTCAGTTGCATATTGCTGGAGAAAACCTGCATTACACAGTTGAATTGTGAGCGATCCCCTCCCCCTTCCATGGCAATTTATTGTGGCACAGAAAGTAAAAATGTAACTTTGAAATAACAACTATTGCAAATTTAAACAAACTTTTATAAATATTAACAAACTTCAACCTTCATTGATTTCTGTCCTTCAGATTTCAGTTCTGCACACAGACTATTTATTTATTCAATACTTCCAGACTTCTCTTTAATTGAGTCATTTAATTTTTCTCAGCAGGGTGACAACAACATGTCTCCCCATCTGCATGTCTCTCCTCTACAGTAGTTAGAAGCACACCATCTTATTTGTAGATGCATCAATGATGCTTGTGAAAATACTTGTAACATTCCCACCTCCCTTAAAACAGTGGAGATAATGCAGGCTTTATTTTCATTGCTACTGCAGACTTAGCTCAACTGTTTCAAATCTAAACCCCCTTTTAAGAATTGATAAATATTAATTAAATAATGAAAAAGCAGATGCTCAAACAGCTCAGCTAAAGCTAATATACATTTCTAGTCCATATCCCAATGTTACCTAATTTTCAAACTAATATTTCTATTTTATGAATTAGATGAAGAATCGCAGTTTATTTTTAGGCTCAAATGGAATCATTCAGCGAATCAACATTTTTTAAAAAATCAAGTTCTCAGTTGTGAAAATATTTTAGCAAATTCTTCTGAAGCAGAAATATCTTGTTCTCAGTCTTCGACCATGATATTACTTGTTCTACTCTGGAGTCCAAGAGAAACCTATAAATGATCTGAATGTCTACAGGAAAGGGGAAGTAACTATACATAAAGAACCCTTGCAACAATGTTTGAATGGCAGTAGGATTGAGGTCCCTTTGAATACACCTCCATGAATGGTAACACTACAAGATTTAAGTTGAGTTTCATACATGAACATTATGTTCTTGGCAATGCTGGTGAGAAAGTCCAGAGGAAATGAAAATCAGGGAATAATATCAAAGAGAAAAACAAAAGCACAACTTGTCTACCAGGAAGTAATTTTTTTCTGTTTGAACAATATTTCCCATCATGCAGAAAACACTGATTTTCCTTGAGCATTGCTTCACTCGTACCCTATTTCCCTCCTAAGTACCAATGTTCACAGTGCATATATATATTTTTAAATTTTCTGCTACATTTTAATTCCTGTTTTACACCCAGCTCCTTTCCCCCATTCATTACATGTCTGATGGGCTATTCCCTCCTTTTTGCAAAGCACTTGACTAAAAATAAAATATTTTAAAAATGGAATCAATGTAGGATTACTGTAAGACAGGTGTAAATGTTCAACATGGACATGGCTGGCCAAAAAGCCTATTCCTATGTTGCATCTCTTAACGACATTTTAAATATTAATTATTTCTTCTCTAGTCTCTCGCCCATTCTGGGGCAGTGAACTAGGCCCAACAACTTTCAACTCCTTTATCAATGATATTCCTTCCATCATAAAGTGGGGATGATTGCAAGATGTTCAGCTCTTTTCCAATTGATTACCCTAGATATTTATTCTCAGTGGTTGTAGTGTGCGCTGCCTACCAACACACTGTATTTAATTGTTCAGGATGCTCCAGCAGAGGTTCCCAAACCCATGACTTCTACCACCAAGGGCAGCAAGTGCACGAGAACTTCTGTTCATTCTATACCAACAATACTGACTTAGAAACTTGTTATAATTACTTCATTATCAGCTGATCCTAATCCTTGAGCTCACTATCCAACAAAACTGTGGGATTATATTCACGAGGGCAAAACGTGGCTGAAAATGGCCCCTCACTACCACCCTCTCAAGAACAATTAGGATAATATCTGCTGGTCTTGTGAGTGATGTACAGATCCTTAAAATATGAAACGAATAAGAAAAACCTGATAATAGTTATCTAGTTATCATTTTCTCTACTCTCATGCTGTTCCTCTGATCAACAGCTTTCTGTTTCATTTGTTCATCCCCAAGACTAAGTGGCCAAATATCAACTGATTATGTGCTTTGTGCTGTTATATTCTGAGGGGAGAAAGTTTAATTGGCAATCACTGAATACAATGATATTATGGTGTATCATTCTGCTTTAGACAGAAAAAAAAAAGTGAAGTTAGTTGGAGGAAAGATCTCACCTCCTCATTACCTACTTTGCATTAAATCATCAGACGCATGCATGCACCCAGTCTTTTCCCAGGGTTCAGGTGAGAAGGGCAAGAGTTAATAAGAACTTGAGGGACAACTTTTTTTTTAAACACACAAAGGGTAGTATGTGCAGTATGTGGAATGACCTGCCAGAGGAAGTGGGTGATGCTGGTACAATAGTAATTTTTAAGACATTTAGATAGGTACATGGGTTGGATTATAAGGTTATGGGTCAAATGTTGGCAAATAGCCGGGATGAGGGATTTTGGTCATTATGGACAATTTGGGCTGATGGGGCCAGTTTCCCTGCTGGATAACTCTTATGACTCTACTACTGACCTTAACAGTGTAATGGAATCAGCCAACTTCACTGTTCACCAAACTCCACAAACCTTCTCCCTGTCCCACAAAGTGTAATTTTCTGGCCAGAAACCGGCAATGTCCCTTGCTGGCTCCAACCATGCTTCCAGCCATCAACACTTTGTCATGTATGAACAGCTTACCCCCCGCAAGAGTCAGCCTGTCCTGAATACTGTATTTTGCTTTGTACCCTTAAGTATCACGTGTATCTAATCATAGATCTACAATAGTTAACACTTTGAGCATTACCGTTTAATGTTTACATCACTTTTTAATCCAAGGACTCTTCCCAGTGTTGTTTTGCTATTAGGTAGCTTGATGTTCTAGAACAAGAGGCAAATCTAATGCAAAGCTCAAAAGTGGACAATGGGTCAGGATCCAATTGCTTATGGAGTAGAAGGCATAGCAAAGCAAATCTTGTGGCCACTCTGATGTCATTTTGGATTAACACTTGAGTACATCTACCTTTAGAAATAGTTGCAACTAGGCCACCAGCGTCAGAGCCAATGTCCCCATTAACTACATGCCTCCAGGCACATCAGGAGGAAATCAAGTCAAGGACACAGCAATGAAAGTGACATTCCGGGAGTGTATAGAGTGCCAAAACACAAACAACATTTATATGATTCGAATCCCGAGAAACTGGAACCACGTGCAATCTGCACACAAAAGCAATTTTAACCAGACTAGATCATTCTAACAATCACTTCCAGGTGCAAATAATCACTCATAGAAAAGCTTACAGCACATCATACATTGTTCAGAAATAAAATGGCAATAAAAAGGTCTGCACTCATATCAACACCTTGCACACATCATCTCTTAGCTTCAGTGTCATATGGTCAACATTTTAGAATATTAATTCCTTCACTGATGATGATCCCTAAAAAAAACAACTCTGAACTGCACAGTGCAAACACTAGCCCCATAATCAGCCTGTAGCTCAGTGACTTGCTGGCCTCTCACGGCATGACAGCACCAAGGCCGCTGCATTACTGGGGACTGCTGTGTCCCTACCGCCCCTGCCTCCATGGCAGCCTATTCTGCCATTGTACTGAAGTTGCTAATAGGAAAATCCTTTAAGTGATGACTTCTGTCCGAGTGGTCAACTTTTAATGCAAGGAGTATCATGAATAAAGCAGATGAGCTTAGAACATAGATCAGCACTTGGAGCTATGATGTTGTGGCCATTACAGAGACTTAGATTATGCAGGGGCAGGAATGGCTACTTCAAGTGCCAGGCTTTAGATGTTTCAGAAAGGACAGGGAGGGAGGAAAAAGAGGTGGGGCATGGCACTGCTGATCAGAGCTGGTGTCACGGCTGCAGAAAAGGAGGAAATCATAGAGAAGTTGTGATGCACCATCAATAACTCTCGGAGAAAGGAGGCAAACGATAGGCTTTTATTAGCAGCAAAAGAGACCACAACATCTTGGAGATTGAGGGAGGAGCAGTGCCTCCAATAGCCTTCATACAGGGGTCTGTGGGAGGAGCCACAGGAGCAGTCAGCAGAGGGGCGTGTCCAGACAGGTATACATAGTTTACCCCCCCCCCTTTGTTTTAAAAGAGAGTCCCCATGGGGCGAAGTTTCTTACAAGTATATTTACAGGTTAAGTCTATCAGGCGGTCGAATCTGTCACTGCGATCTACGTAGCACCGGCTGTGATTGCACCAGTGCTGGTGGTTGTGCTGGCTCCGGCCTGACTCAAGGTGCCAGCCTGTTAGGCGTCAGTAATCCCTCATGCGTGTGCGTGGCGCCCGGTATGGGAGTGTCATGAGGAGTCTGTGTAGGGCTTGGTGTGCGCGGTGTCTCGTGGGTATATGCATCAGTGGGTACAGGGTTCATAGTCACCGTGGAGTGTTCGGGGTAGGGGTCTGGTGCTCCTGCGGGCGCCAGGTTGCGGACGGAGACCGTGTCCTCCCGCCCATCAGGTAAGACCACGTAGGCATACTGGGGGTTCGCATGAAGTAGGTGAACCCTCTCGACCATCGGGGAGTATTTACTGCTCCTCGCATGTTTCCAGAGCAGCACTGGCCCTGGGGACGTCAGCCAAGCCGGTAGGGTGGTCCCAGTGGCAGACTTCCTGGGAAAAGAGTCGCTCATGAGGGGTGGCATTGGTGGACGTGCATAACAGGGAGCGGATAGAGTGGAGTGCCTCAGGGAGGACCTCCTGCCAGCGAGAGACCGGCAATCCCTTTGACCTAAGGGCTAAGAGTGTGGCCTTTCACACTGTGGCATTCTCCCTCTCCACCTGTCCATTCCCCTGGGGATTATAGCTCGTGGTCCTACTAGTAGCAATACCCCTAGCCAGCAGGTACTGGCACAGCTCGTCACTCATAAACAAGGACCCTCTATCACTGTGGATATAGCAGGAATATCCGAACAGAATGAAGAGCTGGCGCAGGGCTTTTATGACGGATGTGGCAGTGGTATCGGGGCAGGGGATGGCAAAGGGGAACCACGAGTACTTGTCGATTATGTTGAGAAAGTAGACATTGCGGTCGGTGGAGGGAAGGGGGCCCTTAAAGTCGACACTCAGTCGCTCAAAGGGGCGGGTGGCCTTGATAAGTTGCGCCTTTTCAGGACGGTAGAAGTGCGGTTTGCACTCAGCGCAGACTTGGCAGTCCCTGGTCATCGTCCTGATGTCCTCAAGGGAGTAAGGCAGGTTCCGGGCTTTCACGAAATGGAAAAGCCGGGTGACCCCCGGGTGGCAAAGATCTGCATGGAGGGTGTATAGCTGGTCGAGCTGCGCGCTGGTGCACGGTCCCCGGGATAGGGCATCAGGGGGCTCATTGAGCCTTCTAGGCCGGTACAGGATGTCATAGTTGTAAGTGGAGAGTTCTATTCTCCACCGCAAAATTTTATCATTTTTGATTTTGCCCCGCTGTTGGTTGCTGAACATGAACGCAACTGAGCGCTGGTTGGTCAGCAAGGTGAACCCTTTACCGGCGAGATAGTGCCTCCACTGCCTAATAGCTTCCACTATGGCCTGGGCTTCTTTCTCCACCATGGAGTGCCGAATTTCAGGGCCTTGAAGGGTACGAGAGAAGAATGCTACCGGCCTTCCTGCCTGATTGAGGGTAGCAGCCAGTGCGAAGTCGGAGGCGTCACTCTCTACTTGGAAGGGAATGGTCTCGTCCACCGCATGCATCGTTGCTTTGGCAAAGTCCCCTTTAATGCAGCTGAAGGCCGCGTGGGCCTCGGCTGAGAGGGGAAATGCGGTGGACTTGACCAGGGGGCGGGCCTTGTCTGCGTAGTCAGGGACCCATTGGGCGTAATAGGAAAAGAAGCCCAGGCATCGTATGAGGGTTCTGAGGGTGGTGGGAAGAGGGAGTTCCAACAGGGGGCGCAGACGGTCGGGGTCAGGGCCAATGACCCCGTTCTCCACGACATACCCAAGGATATGTCGGGTGGTTCCGAATACACACTTGTCCCTGTTATAGGTGAGGTTAAGAGTTTTGGCCACTTGGAAAAATCGTTGGAGGTTGATGTCGTGATCCTGCCAGTCGCGACCGCAGATGGTGATGTTATCCAGATATGGAAATGTGGCCTTCAGATGGCACTGGTCCACCATCCAGCCCATTTCCCTCTGGAAGGCAGAGACACCATTCGTGACACCGAAGGGGACGCGCAGGAAGTGATAGAGCCTGCCGCCCGCCTCGAAGGCGGTGTAGGGACGGTCCTCCGGGCGGATGGGGAGCTGATGGTAAGTGGATTTCAGGTCTATGGTCGAGTACACCTTGTACTGAGCTATCTGATTGACCATATCCGTGATGCGGGGTAGGGGGTACGTGTCAAGCTGCGTGAACCTATTGATGGTCTGGCTATAGTCCACGACCATCCTATTTTTCTGCCCTGTCCGAACAACAACCACCTGGGCCCTCCAAGGACTTGTGCTTGGCTCAATGATCCCCTCCCTGAGCAGCCGCTGCACCTCCGACTTAATGAAGGCCCTGTCCCCTGCCCTGTCCTGCTTTTAGTTGCCACAGGTTTACAGTCGGGGTTCAGGCTGGCGAACAGCGGTGGGGGAGGGATCTTGAGGGTGGAGAGGCTGCAAGTGGTGTCAGTAGCGCAGCTGTTGGCATGGTGCTGGGTGGGATGTGCGGGTCGGTGTGTGTGTATGGTCAGTAGCGGGGTATATGACTAAGTCCCACAAAACTGAGGATTTTTGACAGTGATTGGTGGGAGAGGCCCATCATACTCCATTGTCACACTTTTCAGGTGGCTCAGGAAGTCGAGCCCCAATAGCACAGGGGCACACAGTTGAGGCATGACCAGTAACGCAAAGTCCCAATATTCTGTGCCCTGCACCACCAATGTCACTACACAACCCCCCCCGGATGTCTGTGGAATGCGATCCAGAAGCCATGGTGACCTTCAGGCTTACCGGCCGCGTCACGAGTCCGCAGCGTTGCACTGTGTCCGGGTGAATAAAACTCTCAGTGCTGCCCGTGTCAAACAGGCAGCTAGTCCTGTGCCCCTCCACCAGGATATCCATCATTGACCTTGCGAGCTGGTGTAGAGCGCTTTGGTCGAGGGTCACGGAGGCCAGAGTTGAATCGCCATCCTGGTGCCCGGTAAGCACCCGTGGGTCGGAGGCGGGGCGAGGTGGCCACCCCCATGCCTCGCACGAGGCGGGCAGGCAAGATGGCAGTGACCAAGATGGCCACCCCCATGCCTCGCACGAGGCAGGCAGGCAAGATGGCGGCGACCAAGATGGCAACCCTCATGCCTCGCACGCGGCGCTGCTCAACCCCGCTCATGGTTTAGACTTACAGGCCTTGGCGAAGTGGCCCTTTTTTATGCAGCTGGAGCAGGTCGCTTCTCGGGCCGGGCAGCATTTTCGGGGGTGCTTTTCGAGTCCGCAGAAGTAACACCGCACGGACTTGCGACTGGCAGCAGCCGTGGTCGACTCGCCGGCGGGTTGCGGGGACTTCACTGACTCGCGACTGGTAGCAGCCGAGGTTGATTCGCCGGCGGGTTGCGGGGTCTGCAGCGTCCACAGGGTCAGCGGGAGATTGCACGCCCGGACAGCGTCAGCGTTGGGCAGAGCGGCCTCCAGCGTGTCGGCCAGCTCGATCACCGAATGTAAGGTAAGATCGGCGTGTTCCAGCAGCCGCTGGTGCACGTACACTGACCTGATCCCCGTAACGAAGGCGTCTCTTACTAGCAGCTCCGCATGCTGTTCCACCATCAGTCCCCTGCAGTCGCAGGCCCGCACGAGTGTCTGTAGGGCCCGGACAAACTCAGCGCTCAACTCTCCAGCCCGCTGCCGCCGTGTCACTAAGCGATGTCTTGCGTAGACGGTGTTCACCGGCTGCTGGTGTTGTCTTTTGAGGGCATCCATCGCACCCTGGTAGTCCGTTTGGTCTCTGATCATGGAGTAGACCCTTGCACTGACTCTGGAGAGGAGAACCCTGCATATCGTGGCAGGGTCGGTCACATGAATCTCCTCCAGGTACGATTCGAAGCCAGAGCTCGAAAGTGTCGCCAACTTCCTGGGATTGTGGGTCGAGATCCAATCAGTCTGGTAGTAAAATGCTCTCCATGTTTTAAAATTACTGCTAATAAAATTGATGTACCATCAATAACTCTCGGAGACGGGAGGTGAATGATAGGCTTTTATTAGCAGCAAAAGAGACCATAACATCTTGGAGATTGAGGGAGGAGCAGTGCCTCCAATTGCCTTTATACAGGGGTCTGTTGGAGGTGCCACAGGAGCAGTCAGCAGAGGGTCGTGTCCAGACAGGTATACATAGTTTACTACAAGTTGTCTGTGGAGTCTCTGTGGATGGAAGTTAGGAATAGGAAGGGGTCAATAACTCTACTGCATGTTTTTTATAGACCACCCAGTAGTAATCGGGACATCGAGGAGCAGATAGGAGACAGATTCTGGAAAGGAGTAATAATAACAGGGTTGTTGTGGTGGGAGATTTTAATTTCCCAAATATTGATTGGCCTTTCCCTAGAGTGAGGGGTTTATTTGGGGTGGAGTTTGTCAGGTGTGTTCGGGAAGGTTTCTTAACACAATATGTAGATAAGCCTACAAGAGGAGAGGCTGTACTTGATCTGGTATTGGGAAATGAACCTGATCAGGTGTCAGGTCTCTCAGTAGGAGAGCATTTTGAAGATAGTGATCACAATTCTATCTCCTTTACTATAGCATTGGAGAGGGACAGGAACAAACAAGTTAGGGAAACGTTTAATTGGAGTAAGAGGAACTATGAAGCTATCAGGCAGGAACTTCAAAGCATAAATTGGAAACAGATGTTCTCAGGGAAATGTACTGAAGTAATGTGGCAAATGTTCAGGGGATATTTGCGTGGGGTTCTGAGTAGATACATTCCAATGAGACATGAAAAGAATGGTAGGACACAAGATCCGTGGTGCACAAAGGTTGTTGTAAATCTAGTCAACAAGAAAAGAACTTATCAAAGGATCAAAAAACTAGGTAATGGTTGAATCTAGAAGATTATAAGGCTAGCAGGAAGGAGTTTAAGAATTAAATTAGGAGAGCCAGAAGGGGCCATGAGAAGGCCTTGGCAGACAGGATTAAGGAAAACCCCAAGGCATTCTACAAGTATGTGAAGAGCAAGAGGATAAGACATGAGAGAATAAGACCAATCAAATGAGACAGTGGGAAAGTGCATATGCAACCGGAGGAAATAGCTGAGGGACTTAATGAATACTTTAATTCAGTATTCATTACTGAAAAGGATCTTGGCGATTGAAGGGATGACTTGCAGTGGACTGAAAAGCTTGAGCATGTAGATATTAAGAAAGAGGATGTGCTGGAGCTTTTGGAAAGCATCAAGTTGGATAAGTCCCCAGGACCAGACAGTATGCAATCCAGGCTACTGTGGGAAGCAAGGGAGGGGATTGCTGAGCCTCTGGCAATGATCTTTGCATCATCAATGGGGACGGGAGAGGTTCCAGAGGATTGGAGAGTTGCAGATGTTGTTCCCTTATTCAAGAAAGGGAGTTGGGATAGCCCAGGAAATTATAGGCTAGTGAGTCTTATTTCAGTGGTTGGTAAGTTGATGGAGAAGATCCTGAGAGGCAGGATTTATGAGCATTTGGAGAGGCAGAATATGATTAGGAATAGTCAGCATACCCCCAGATAAATACATTGTGGAGATTTTGTAATATATATGATTACATGATATATATGTACAATGTCTGAAATACATCTTCTGGAAATGTTTGTTTGATGAACTTCAATAAAAAAATAAATTACAAAAAAAAAAAGGAATAGTCAGCATGGCTTTGTCAAAGGCAGGTTGTGCCTTATGAGCCTGACTGAACTTTTTGAGGATGTGACTAAGCACATTGATGAAGGTAGAGCCGTAGATGTAGTGTATATAGATTTTAGCAAGGCATTTGTTAAGGTACCCTATTCAAGGCTTATTGAGAAAGTAAGGAGGCATGGGATCCAAGGGAACATTGCTTTCTGAATCCAGAACTGGCTTGCAAAAAATCACATAGGTCACTAGATTCTAAAGGCTAGAGGCTTCTCCCCAGGGCTGAAATGGCTAGCACGAGAGGGCATAGTTTTAAGATGCTTGGAAATAGGTGTAATTTTTAAATAAAATACAATTATTCTACTTTATTTCATTTCATAATTCAATCTTTTTTTCGACATGATTGATTTGGAATATGGGATACTGTGATCATATCACTGTGATTTAAATGTAATGTAATTTGTAATACCTGTATCCTTATGAATTTTGTACTTATATTCATGCAATTTATATAATATTAATAAAAATATTGAAAGGGAAGTAGGTGCAGAGGAGATGTTGGGGTTAAGATTTTTTACGCAGAGAATGGTGAGTGCGTGGAATGGGCTGCCAGCGGCAGTGGTGGAGGCGGAAATGATAGGGTCTTTTAAGAGACTCCTGGATGGGTACATAGAGCTTAGAAAAATAGAGGGCTATGGGTAAAGCCTTGGTAGTCTATGGTAAGGACATGTTTGGCACAGCTTTGTGGACTGAAGGGCCTGTATTGTGCTGTATGTTTTCTATATCTCTATAGCAACATAGCATGCAGTAGCTGTGAATTATGCCAATGCCTATTATTGGGAACTGAATAGGTTCCATTTTGGCGTATGGTGTTATGGGCAAACAAAAACAACAATAAAATGCTTCTAGTTTGCAATTTTTTTCTGGAGATCCAAGTGAGTACTAATGCCAGAGAAAACACACCAGTGCAACAAAAGGCAGCAGAATCCAATTTTTATGCATTGTCAGCCCAATAACCAGTCTCATTTAAAGGTATTGATATATAAGTCTGATGTAAATCATATAAGAGCAGCACTAGGCAGTAGCAGAATTTTTACAAAGTGATATATAAAATTACACAGGAAAATATTTTCAAAGAATTCAAGATTAACGTCATTTAATCCTTTAAGGATAATTGTAGATAGTAGAAATCTGGTATCAAAGAATATATGGACGTGGATAGCAACTAAAATACAAAAATTAGAGCAAATTATATTTCAGTTAAAAGATTGTTTTCTATTGTAGCCTGGATTTTGCTATTATTATGATCGAAACTATTGTCATATAGTACTGATCGTACAGAGAGAAACAGAATACAATTTTGAACTAGAGATAGCAGCAATTTCTTTGCTTATTGTTCAATACTCCCCCTTATGGCACTTTTGGGAAAAAAGTAAAACTTCGCTAAATTTAAGATAATTCAGAACTATCCTGAAAATCTTATGTGAGGTTTAAGTGAATTTTAAAAAAGTGCAAAACTCATGTTACTACTTAGCAAGCTATCTGGCCCTATGAAGAAAAATTAATTATTAGTGTGAGTGCTATAATTTCTCTTGGTATGCTAAAATGTTTGAAAAACGTTCATATGAATATTTTATAACAAAATATTTTTGTAATATAAAAATATCTTAATCATGTGATCCTTTCAATTGATGCCTGAGACCACAGGAATCACAGCATTTTCCCCCAGGAGGGAGGAGCTATTACTATTAGTCTACCAATGATTTCAAACCTTAAGTAAACAGTTGGCTTCTATCTTCATGTTCTGAACAACTACTAAGACCAGCCATGAGAATACACCCAGTGTGAGGCCTGTTTATTCTTAATTTAAAATTTTCTACTTTGACAAGTTTTATTGATAGGGTCAACAAATTTTTGGCGGGTCTCTGAAAACCAAGATACAAGACATAAGCAGAATTAGACCATCTGCCCATTGAGTCTGCTTCATTACTTGATTCGGCACACTGAGTCTGCTTTGTCATTCAATCATTTTCCCTCTCAACCCCATTCTTCTGCCTTCCCCCATAACCTGTGACATCCTTAATAATCAAGAACCTATGAACCTCCACGTTGAATATATCCAATGACTTGGCCTCCACAGCCATCTGTGGCAAAGAACTCCAGATTCACTACCTTGAGAAAAATGATGTTGCTCTGACGTCAGCTTTCTTTGAAATCATATGGAAGAAATTGTTTTGATATTAATGAAATGGGGGACGTCACGTGATGACGTAGGATTGAGACGTAGGGATCCAGCTCTCCCGTAAAAAATCAGTAAATCAATGTTTAAGTGAAGAAAAGTTAGTAAATACTTTCTAAAAGTTACTTATAAACTACTCCGGATTGTTTCAAACTATGTCTCATAAACAGAAGACGAAGAAAACTATTACCTTGAAGACAACGCAAGTTGATATTAATGAAATAAACTGCCTTTATATTTTTAGATACTCCCCCTGGATGTTCTCAAAGACTGAAGTAGTTTGATATCAGAAAATTATGCAAGGAAATTAGTCAAGTGCGAGAGTATTTATTACATTTATAATAAATATTATGTACAACAGGACAGTCAACATTGTATTTCTATGTTATATTGACTGTCCTGATTTACATTCCATTTATTATAAATTACTATAAATTGCACATTTAGGCAGAGACGCAAGGTAAAGATTTTTACTCCTCATGTATATGAAGGATGTAAGTAATAAAGCCAATTCAATTCAATTCTTGGAGAAATCTTTTCAAATGATCTTGCTCTATTTGCTTTGTCATAGATGTCTCTCATATTAGAAAGGAAGGCAAATCTTTTCTTTTAGGCATATATCCAAAATCAACATTTTCCTATGACAGCTGAACCTACATTTATAGAAACATCATTGCTACAGAAATGAATTGAAGAGTTCTGCTGTCCTTTACTGTTAAAGTATGGAACTAGTGATGAAGGTAAAATGTGCAATTAAGGTTGAAGTTTTTTGAGCAGAGCATCAAGTAAATCACTGGGCAATTACTTTTCTCCTTATTACTTGCTGAAAGATGTAGGGATGGTGTACATGGAAAATTTCTTTCAATAAAGTAATTTTCTATGAAGAAAATATCTCAATTCTTAATTTGATAGACAAATAACTAAATAGTTCACAATATTTTCACTAACAAATATACTCAGATGAGAGTTTTTATAAAGTGTCTTAAAATGTATATGATGGACTTTTGAAATTTTGCATTTGGACTTTGCATTTGAAAAATGGACTTTTTCATTTGAAAACCTGAATTTAGCTACATTAAGCATTATGATAAATAGGGCAGATAGGCATAAATGCAAAAGGATAGCAGTATTTGTTGTGACTTACAACTAAAAACAATTCAACTCTTGGAAAAGTACAACTCTTTGTCACTCAATCTAAAATGTTTTAATTTACATTGTTCACAAATACACTACCAAGCAGAAGAATGTAAAAAAAATTACAATTCTTGCTGTCAGTAAATATTCTGGCAAAAATTAATCAACCATTCATCCATTCAGGCTCTTTGCACAGCCTTTGTCAAATAGGGAATACAGCAAGATTTCTTCACTCTTCCAGGCATTCATTTGAATGAATTGGAGAATCCATCAAGCTCTATTTGATTTATTGAAATGTCTCCCGACTCAGCAGTAGAACTCCAGTAAATGAACTGGTATTATCGTTGCTCTACTACAAAAGCAGCAGCAATTCCAAATTTAACTGTTTTCTACATCTTCTGAAGAAGTGTGAGCTTTTTCCAAAGCTGAATAAAACAGCTCTTGCCAGCGCGAATATCCCCAACATCACCCCTACACCCATCGGCCACTGCATTGCCACCAATATAACATTTCAAAGCATTTTACTCTATCAAAAAGGGGAAAAGCATCGCCATTGCCATTCTGTATATAAAAATATACTTTCTGAATTTTTGCATCTGGGTTTTGAAGATGTCATGAAAACACTTTGTAGAATTTCCAAATGATAGGTAATCAACACATAATAAATGTCCAGTCCTGATCAATTTTTACAATTCAAATTTCTGCTCAAGATCTATCTTTGAAGAAAAGACCAAGATATCTTTACTACTTAAAATGACAAATATGACAGAATCCAGACAGCAAGTGTCAAAAACGGGGAATTATTGCCAAGCAACATACAGCAAAGAACCCATGAATTGTGATCTGGCATAGCCCATAATATGTTTTATTTGATAAAAAGTGACAAGGTATAAAAATATTTATGTGAAACAGTCCTTTAAATTGTCAAGTGCGCATCAGTTGCATAGAACACTGTTTAAACATGGGTTTTATCCATGAGCACCCTCCATTGAACCCTGCACAGTACATTCATCATGCTACAGCTTCTCTGTTTTCTCATAAAGATACATGACCTTTGCCTATTAAATTTCATTAGTAGGGCACCACACAAGGCTCCTTTTCACATGACAGAATACAATGTAAAACATCCTTGCCTCAAGGATTAGTGGGAAGTATCCTCTCTTCAATCTTTGTCCCTAGGAGGCACTTTTAACACCTGCCAACCCCAGCACTATCATCAGAAAAACATTTAGAGATTCATCTTCAGGCTGGTAATTATCATAGATAATTATTTGTGTGGCTGTATAGATAAAGTTGGTCTAGCATAGAAATCTGGTAGATTTTTCAGTAAACACAAAATATCATTACAGGTTTAACTCTTTCAGCTCATTTATCCTGTTTATTATTCAACTTCAGTTGAAATG
The DNA here is from genome assembly GCF_048418815.1 of Hemitrygon akajei. NCBI lineage: Eukaryota > Metazoa > Chordata > Chondrichthyes > Myliobatiformes > Dasyatidae > Hemitrygon > Hemitrygon akajei. The sequence continues at coordinate 36,177,309 of NC_133125.1, forward strand.
TGTGGATTTATATAATAAAAATCTGCAAAGCTCTCTTTGATATAATAATTTAGAGATGGCATTGAATAAAGTAGCAAGGGAATTAAGAAGTTAGATTAAAAAGAAGAGTTTTGTTTTAATTTTCATTTCAATTAATGGTGTAATGAAAAGTCTATTTGTAAACACTTGTATTTTTTCAAGCAAAGTCTAATGCCTCCCAGCAACTCATTTATTACAGAACTGATTGCTTAAGAAGATTCCAGAAGTAAAAATACTTAACTTGAAATGAAACAAAACTATTTACATCATATGCATTTGGTGTGACTGGAAATAAAGCTTGTACAAAAAAAATCTGAGAAAACAGTTAACTTTCATAAGAAAAGATTTAAAAAGAAACTCTAAGAAAACAGGCACGTCATAAAGTAACATTCAGTTTGAAATATCCCACAACATAACTATAGAATCAATCTTAAGTATAAATGTAACTGGCTTCTGCATTACTGGATATTCACATATAAAATAGAAAGAAATTAATGGGGAAAAATGACATTCATTTCTGCATTTCATTATTCAGGAACCAACACAATAAGGCTTCTACAAAAGAAAGATACAGAAAAAGCTTGAAATCTAAAAATTCAAGAGAAAATGTACGAAAAGCTTAACAGATTAATATGCACTGGTGAGAAGAGTGACACAATTAGTACTTTATACATACAGCTTTCATCAAAAGTGGGAAAAGTCAGATGTAACAGGTTTTAATCAAGTACAGAGCCAGAGAATGTTAGGAGTGGAAAAAAAGAATGGGGAAGGTCTATAAGAATACAAAAAGGATGATGTTACAAGGTAGAAATGTTGAAACAAGTAAAGAAAACCTGAGAAGATGAGTCTATGGTTGGTATGAATCACAAAAACAGCATCATTATCAATTTCCGCTGCCTAAGTAAATGATACCGATATAGCCCACAATTGTTGAACTAAATACTAGGCCTGGAAGACTGTATTGTACATAACGGATAAAACAGAATGCTGCTCCGTAAGTTTTTATTTAGCTGCAGTGGAAAAGCCAAGAACAGAGAGACCACAGTAAATGCGTCAGCGAACTAATATGCCAAGAGAGTAGTTGTTTCAGGCCACACTCATTGATAAGAGGTTGTAGTTTGCTGCCGATCAACATTTACATTTACTTCAAATCATGGGATAAATTTACATTACTGATACTGGGATTTGCTAACAAATTAGATACTTAAAAATAACATTACAATATTTTTTTAGGTTCCATGTTCACTAACATTAATTATAAATACGATTTCTTTTTTGAAAAATATTTATCCATATTCTCTTAAGTATCAATCTAAAATGTGTTTGCAGCTAACATTATACAATATGGCTTTGAAAATTACATGATTAACATTCAGTTGCTGATTCCTGGCAATCACTAACCTTACACACATATCTCAAAGTGTCCAATGATGACTTGTTTAGTCAGGTAAAACGCGTGAGCTATGAAGAACAGCTGGTTTGGAACTGTAACAACCAGTTAAGTAGATCATGACAGCAAGAAGATTCCTGTTGACACATTTGTTACATTAACACTTCGACAGTACATTCAGTGCATTGTGAAAACTTTATTGCCACTAAAACGTTTAAGATTAAAAATCTGTTGAAGGTGAACATCTGAAATAAAATCCTCAGTATTTGTGTATAGAGAAACAGTATTTAGGTTGAGGACCCTTGATCAGAAATTGGTAATTGGATTATCACTGTCACATGTATCAGTGTACAGTGAAAAACTATTTTGTATGCCATCCACACAGATCATTTTTTCACATCAGTGTATCAAGGTTGCACAAGGGAAAAGCAATAACGGAATGCAAAATATAGTGTTACAGTTACAGAGAAAATTGTTTCTCCAATCTAGAATGGAGGAAACACCACATTCCTCTCTCCAAAACTTAACAGCAATTCCAAACCCATTCACATCATTTGAAACTATTCGCCTTCCAATTTCAACATTACAATCCAGGCTCAAATGCATTATCCATTATAAGCTCTCATACTATGTTCTAAGTAAATCAATTTCCAAAATTTTAAACATTCATGTGCTATGCTCCCTTCAATGTAAAAATAACTACAATTGCTACCATTTTGACCAAAATTCAAAACAAACTCAATAAGTATTTGTGAAATAACATTTTGATAGGAGAAGCTTATTCCAGATGGGGTAAAGCCGATTCAGTTTACTTGTAGCCAAAGACTGATACCAAGTTCTAATTAGTCACACTGCTGAGATTGCAAATGGCAATAAGGACATAACAATAAGTTAAAATCAAATAGCTGAGGAGTTAATACATTTCAGCTAAAATTAATGCAATGGATGAAAAGAACATTGGTCAAATTCTGGATCAACATAAATTTATTCAAGACAGCTAATCACCAAGTTTATGTGAGGAAACAAAAACAATGGCTTCAAGAATGTACCTTACCCAGGCTGAATATTGTGGCTCATTGCTGCATGCAAATTTGAAATAATCAGTGAATTTTTGTTTACACAATCTCGCAATGAGTGATTTTACAATCATGAGCTCATTCCCATTTTATGTCATAGACTCAAAGTCAAACAGCCCCGTCAGCTCACCACATCCATGCCACCTGCTGTACCTATTGACTCTTACCTCAATTGCACACATTTCTTAAGTGAGTATGTTTGCCTCTCACATCTCTTCAGAAAGTACATTCCAGACCCTGTGTGTAAAACAAGTCCCCCTCAGATCCCCACTTCTGCTCACCTAACCTTGTGCCTTCTTGAATCAAGACACCCTCCCATGAAAAAAATTACTATCTATCCTAATTATACCCTCCTAATTTTATTTACCTCTATCAAATCATCCCACATATCTTCCTCATCCTACATATCTTCCACTACAGGGAAAACAAATCCAGTCCATTTAATCTCTCCTTATAACTGCAATACTCAAATCCAGACAACATCCTGGTGAATCTCTACTGCACCTTCTCCAAAATAATCTAGTGTGAACTGTAGCTGTGATCTAAACTATATTTTGTAAAGCTGCAACATAATGTCCCAGTTCTTATATTCTATGTTATGGCCAATGAAGGCAATCATCACCAATGCATTTTTACTACCTTATTCACCTATACTGCCACCTTCGGGGATCCAAGGACTTGTAGCTGAAGATTACGGTTTACCCACACTCCCCAGGACCCTACCATTTATCATGTACACTCACCTTGGTTTGCCTTATAATATGTATCACCTCTCATATATCATGTTTAAATTCAACTTGCCATTACTCTACACAATTCTCTATCTATAGCTGATCTATATCATGCTGTAGCCTTAATCAACCTAACTTATTATCCACACTACCATGGAAGTCTACCATTTTTTTTTAATCATATGCAGACTTCCTTCTTATCATACTTCATACATGAGATACATCACAATCATCATGGATTCCAGCACTGTCTTTAGTGGTATATATACTACTGCTCACTCTCCTCCACCACCTACTACCAAGAGTATTTTGGATCCAAATTTGCCAGCCTGCCTTGGATCCATGGGTTCTAACCTTATGGACATATGGGCACTTGTCAAAAGCCTTACAAAAGTTCATTAGAGAACAACTACTATTGACCCTTCAGCAACATGTTTTGTTACCTTCTAAAAAAAAACATTCAAATTTGTGAGACTAGATTTCCCATGAACAAAGCCATTCTATCTATTCCTACTCATTCCCCGTCTTCCCAGGTGAAGATAAACCCTGTCCCTTAGAACTTCTTTTTCCCCAATAGCTTCTCCATCACTGTTGTTTGCCTCACTAGAATGTAATTACCTCAAAGGCTTATTTTATTGTTGAAGCATGCACGTACAATACGAATCTGATACTTGTCTTCTCCAGATAGCCATGAAATTCAGAAACACCACAGAAGTTGTTGAAAGGAAATACATCAACACCCCTCCCCTCAAGAAAAGGAAGAAACTCTCAAATAACAAACCTCCACCTCCTCCCTCACAAAAAACACACAGCGACAAGATCAAACCCTCAAACCCCTCCTTTGCAAAAGAAACAGTGAGAACACCAAACTCCCAACTCCCTCTCCCACATAGGAAAACCAACAAGAACATCAGACCCCAAATCCCCAACCTCTCCCTCACATAAAAACCAACACATTGCCCACCCAGAGCGCCAACCCGCCAAAAGAAACATAAAAAGCTGAAGGACAGCAATACAAACTACAGTCCAATAATCACATAAATCTCAGAATTTCGAAAACATCCTCCCCCCAGAACCGAGGAGACCAGAAGGTGTAATAAATGAATAATATTAGCTACACTCCAGTCACTGGTACTTCAGACATGGCTAATGAAGACACAAAGGTGCCCAGAAACCATTTCCCTTACCCCTCCCATAGCAGACTGAGATACATCTCATCAAGATCTGTATTTCCTTTATGTTCCATAAGGCATTTCGCTCCATGTTCCAGAACATCACCACCCCTCAGCTTGAACTCTCACTCTACCATGTCTTTCTCCTTGCTGAAGAGATGTTCACTTAGGACATTGCTCACAGCCTCCAACTTCATGTATAGATTGCACCTATAGTTCTGGGGGGTGGGGGGAAGGGGGGTACTCATTTCCTGGTTACTCTCGTCCTCTTAATGTACTTACAGAGTGCCTGGGAAATCATCTTGTCTAATATTTCACTGACACTTTTTAGCCTCCTAATTTTCTTTTACTCTCATGCACTCTATATCGTTCACAGGATTTTGCTATTTTCTATTACCTGCACCTATAATTGATTTTTCTTCCCTCTCCCCCCCCCCCCCCACCCTTAACTCCTCAGGTCCCCCAACCTTACCTTTTACCCTCATTGGAACATGTTAGTTCTCACCATATTTTTTAAAAAAGCTCCTAACTTATTGGATGTCATTTTACATAGTCAGTTCCTTCCAATCAATCTTTCACAAGGCCCTGGATATCCCCACTTTAGGACCTTAACTTGTAGATGATCCTCACCCTTCTCCATAACTACCTTGAAACCTATAGAATAACGAGCACTGTTCACAAAATGCTCATTCACTGCATTCTGCAGCTCAAGGATGGGCAAATGTACAGGGTGGAGAGGGCTGGGTGAATTGGGAGGAGAGAGAAAAGGGATGGGGGGGGGGGGGGCGGGAAACCATTTCCGGGACGTTGGAGAATGCACTGTTCATCCTACTTTGGTGAAACCAGATGCAAAGTAGCTAACCACTTTGCCAAGACCCTACAATCAGTCTGTGGTCGTCTGGATCTCCTGCTTGTGAGCCATTTTAATTCCCTTCCTTATTCCCACACCAACATATCTATCCTTAGCCCCCTTTACTGCCAAGGTGAGGCCAAATGCAAACTAAAGAAGCAACAATTCATATTATTCATATGACTGCCTGGGTAGTCTACAAACCAGCAGCATGAACTGAGGAGGGACATGGAGACCCAATAGGGATTACATTACAGCTTTATATGTTTGTCAGATTACTACGGACACACATTATCTTGCTTAATTTGGACATAACAGCTGCATCTTTTCTATTCATTGAATTTAGCATAAATGGCAATCATCAATGATTGTGCAGCCTAGATATTTAAAGCTCCAGTACACATTACCAATGTTAGATGAAAAACTAATCCACTTTTCTCTAGTTGATACCATTACAAATGCTTTACAGGCATGATGAAGTCTACATTAGCTTCCACCAGTATGGGATGCTGGAAATGGAGTGCCTATCAGGTTTCTAATCTGGAACATATTTGGATTCAATTTATGTTTCTTTTTTTATTTAAAAAGATCAGAAGTAAAGCAACAGACTTTTTTAAAAAAAGACTAAGAAATCAAGACTACAATGGAAGGCAGAATTTACTAATTTAAAAAAAATCCTTTACACACAGTGAAAATCTTGCATTCTATTATTTTTACAAGGCTGTGACCTACAAGATCAGACACAAGTCTCTATACTCTCAATCTTCTTTATCATGAATTATCTGCGATTTAAATCCACATACCTTTATTTGCCCCATATCCTGTATTGAAGTTAGTTAGTAAAAATTTCATTTTCATATTTAAAGTTTGCAGTTTATCTAACACTGTTGGAGAATGGAATTTCAAACTTCTGTACGCTTTAGAGAAGCTTCCAAACTCCACTTCAGGAAGCCCTCATTCTTAATTTTTAGACTATTCTCCCACCAAATTTCCTATCCTATTATCCATACCTTTTATAAATACTGTAGTGGAATACTCAAGAGAAGAACAAAATAGAAACAGACCCTCTGGCCATTGAATCTATGTCATTCATCGTGCCTATCTACTGTATACTAATCCCAATTGTCTGCATTAATTCCACATCCCTCTTTGTCCTGCTTTGGGTTTATTAACACTGACTTACATGACATGAAATATGTTGTTTTGCTGCACAGTGCAAAGTCAAAATTGTTATAAATTACAAAATAAATAAATAGCACAAAAAGTGAATGATAAGGTGGTTTTCATGGGTTCATGGACGATTCAGAAATCTGATGGAGGGAAAGAAGCTGTCCCTAAATCATTCAGTGTCTTCAGGCTCTTGTACCTCCTCCCTGATGGTAGTAATGAAAAGAGTCTATGTCCCAGATCATGATGGTCCTTAATTATGGATGCTGCCTTCTTGAAGCACTGTGTCTTGAAGATGTCCTTGACATTGAGGGTTGTGCCTATGATGGAGCTGGCTGCGTCTACAACTCTCTACAGCCTCTTGCAATCCAGTGCAGTGGAGCCTCCATACCAGGCAAAATGCTCTCCACCATACATCTGTAGAAATTTGCAGGAGACACCATTCAACCAGCCAATTTGTCTCACTCCTGTACACTTCCTTGCCACCATCTGAGATTTTTCCAGCAATGGGATTATCTGCTAGTTTATAGATGGTGTTTTACCTGTCATGAGTACAGAGAGGATACAGCTGTTGGCTAAGATTATATTCTTGAGGTGTGCCTGTATTCATTGTCAGCAAGGAGGACATATAATCTCCTATCCATATGGATTGCAGATGGAATGGGCAACTATCTGTCCAGTTGCCTCTTTGGTGGTCACCCTTTTCGGCCTCAGCCAACTACTCTGGCAGCTCATTCCATATAACAACTACTATATTGAAAGGTTTTCCCTCAGATTCCATTTAAACCTCCACCCTCTCACTTTAAACATATGCCCCTCGAGTCTTTGACACCCATACCATGGGAAATAGAGACTGGCTATCTACCCTGATAATCTTATGTAAATCTATCCTGTCATCTCTCAGCCTATTTAATCCCTCCTGATAACTCAAACCCTTCAGTCCACGAATCATTCCTGTGAATCTTTTCTTCACACTCTCTATCTTAATCATAACTTTCCTTTAGAGTGTGACAAGAAATGCACAAAAATAATCCATGCAACTGTGATGCACATAATAGGAATGTATCACTCTTTATCTAGTTGAAGTTCCAACCCAGAACCTTGCAAAATTCTATTAGCTATATGCCACCAATTTGTGTATTTACTTATTATCCTTACTGTTGATAATTTTCCTGCTAACCAGAGCTTCAACTTTAGATAACTATTTAGAAAACATTTGTTAATGCATTTATGAATGCTACTACTTCACTGTTGCTACCCAATGTTCTATAAATAACTCCCATGAAATTTAACTAAATGTCTTCTGAAAGCCCATAAAAACAGCACCCCCACCACTTTAATAATTTCTTTTAAAAAAATTCTATCAGATCTATCAGACACAACCTATCCTTCAGAAATCCTGCTGGCTCTCTCAGATCAGCTGAAAATTTTCAAGATGTTCAGCAATTCAATCCTTAATTATAGAATCTAGCAACTTCCCAATAACATCTGTTAGGCAAACTCATCTCCAATTCCCTGGATTCCCACTGTCAACTTATTTAAATAATCAAGTGAAATGCATAACTTTCCAAAATAACTGAATGGTTTCAAAATCAATAAAACATTAGCATTGCACATTGCAATGCTCCCTACCTTCTTTAACATCATGTGAATTTGTCACTCTTTGGCACCATTATTGGCTGTAATGTGCTGTAATGTTTTCTGTTCTTCCATGGGCCAAATGATTTGTACTGCACTGCGCTGTAATTACTTATTCTATTACTGTTATTTTGTTTGTAAAATTTAGCAAGCCTATGCCTTATTTCAGTTCTCTTGAAATATTTAGTATTCTATTCCCTTATAAATAATGACATGAAGTTTTCAACATCTGCTATCTTCCTATTTTTGTTTGCAATATCACCAACATCAGTTTTTCAGTACCTGCTTCTCACCACCTGCTTTTTCCTATTTGTGTTAATTTTTGATATTATTGGATCTACTTGACTCAAGGATGAAAAACATCCCACGTATTTCTTTCTACACACCATTACATACTTCCTACATTTGACTTTCTCATCTTTTGCTGCTGATTGTGTCCCTGTTGGCCTTTTTCCGTGTTTTTCTATCACCACCTCAGAACTCTTTATTCAACCGTGGTTTTATTTGCTCCTTTGGGCGCTAACATGTTCACATCACATTAAATTCCTTTATTGACAGCTCCTGCTAAATTAACATCCTTTGATCCATTGTCATCGTTACTAGAATCCCAGTAGTTGTTCTGTATTTCTTGAAGATTCAAAATTGTTTAATGTCATTTCACAAGTGTAAAAGAGAATGAAATAATTATTACTCCAGATTTGATGCAGCAAAAAAACACACACACAGTAAGATAAAGAACACAATAATAAAAGACACAACAAATATAAAAGATTGTTCATATACATAGAATGATTGTATGTCCATTAAGTGACGCTAGGATCAGAGGTTCATTAGGTGACTCTGACAGGAAATGATAAAGTAGTGGTGGTTGGGCATATGTAGAGGTGGTTAGTGGGTGGATGTGTTGATCAGAGTTACTGCTTGGGGAAGTAACTGCTTTTGAGTCTGGTGATCCTGCCATGGATCCCAAGTAGCCTGCTGCCTAATGGGAGTGGGACAAACAATCCATGAGCAGGGTGGGTGGGATCTTTCATGATATTACTGGCCCTCTTCCGGTACCTTTCTGCATATACGTCCTTGGTGACGGATAGGCTGCTGACAGTGATGCACTGGGTAGTTTTGACTATCCACTGTGGAGCCTTCCTGTCTGCCGCATTGCAGCTTTATTTCAAACATTCGTTTTTAATCATATTATGATCATTATTAGAGTAAAATCATACACCATTAGCGTGTTCATTAAATCTAGCTCATTTATGATATCCAGTATTGCCTTCCTCCTGTTGTTCTGGGACATAAAAGGACAGAAAATAATTTTGAACTTATCCAAGACATACATTACCTTTCAGACATACCTGGTCTGTTTATCCCAATCTACATGAAGGTTAAAATTCTTCATTGAAGCACACCTGTTTCACTACATGCTTGAATATTCTCTTCATCTATATCTCCAACTATTTCACAGTTACTGCCAAACAATCTATACACAAGTACCATGAGTGTTCAATGTTTTCTACTTCATAATTTTTCCCATAAGGTCTCTACTGCCTGCTTACCTTTCATTCATTGCCATTTTATAATAAATTAGCTGATAGGGGTCACTAAACAATGCATCTTCTCAATCCTTTTGGTTTAAAGTTTAATATGATGAAACAATCCCCTTCCTCCATCTCCAATATTCTTTTAACCCAGTTTGTGACTTCCCTTAGCTTGACAGTTAAATGAGTCAATTCTGGATACAGGATCCTACTTGTCCCACAGTATAGTAAACCCCCTAAATTTGTTAAACAATACTACCCCTCATTCTCTCAGTTTTGCCCAATTTCCTACGAGTTTTTATTCTTATCCTAACAGGTGGGTTTATTGTGTCAAATGAAGCTAACATAGAAGATAATTTTCTCACTTATTTGTTCTTGCTCTACACTTTCAGTCAAATTAACCCACTTGTATTCTACATCTCTCCACAAGCTGCTCAATGTACTTTTCCTCATCGCTATGCATCAAGGTGCATCAGTTCCTGCTTCAGTAATTTCGATCAGCGAGATTAAAAGAGAAAATATACAGTATGTGCTTGGGCTGTATTCATTGATAGCAGACTGCCACACTACAATCCTGGCATTTGGGACAGCATGGTAGCATTGTGGTTAGCGCAACACTATGACAGCCCCAGCGACCCAGGTTCAATTCCCGTCACTGTCTGCAAGTACTTTGTATTTTACCCCTGTGACCACATGGGTTTGCTCCAGGAACTCTGGTTTCCTCCCACATTCCAGAACATACTGGTTAGAAGATTAACTGGTCACATGATCACAATTGGGCGGCATGGGCTGGAAGGGCTTATTACCATGCTGTATATCTAAATTAAAAATATTTATGTATTTATTTATATATAAAATAAGTATTCTACACCCTACCCTGGTCTACAATTTACTTAAGTGAAGGAAAAAGAAAAAAGATCATTTGCTTCCCAGATTGATTTCTAGTATGGACGGTTTGTCCCACAAACTGAGAATAATCGACTGTGCAAACTTTCTCTAGATTTCAGCAGGTTGAGAGGTGACCTCATTGAAACACAGAACATTCTTATGTTATACAACTTGTGGCTCGATGGGGTAAACACAGGGATAATTTTTCCCCTGGCTGGGTGACTTAGAATTGTGGATGACAACCTCAAAAGTAAGGGTCAGCGGTTCAGGACTGAGCCAAAAAGAAATTTACCCATTGTTAACAAATTGGGGCTGTGAATGCAGGATTGTCAAATATTTCTGAGACAGAAATTGATATAATTTTAAATATTCATGGAATCTGAAGATATGGAATCAATAAAGGAATGTGGTGATGACATAGAAGAAAATTATGATCTCACTGAATGATGTCATAGGCATGGTGGATGTGGACTTGCGGGGTGTTGGAGGGCTGCTGGAAAGGAATACTGTACTCCAATTTCTTACTGGAGGATGAAAAGAGAAAAGGAAGAAAGAGGATGACTATCCATAGCATAGCTGCTATAGCTGCCTGTTATACAAATACAGTATATAATGTGCTGCCTGGACATACAAGTTTTCAAAGTGAGATGCCATTTAACTCAACTGGCTCAGATATATCAGTTTTTAAAGCTACACATACCTAGGAAAATCAACAGATGAGCTCATATCTCTAATTGAGAAGGCTAACAAATGCCGATATAGTTCCTTCCTCAATTCAAATGACGTTTTTACAAGTTCTGGTAAATTGCTAACTTTATTGCTATCATATAGGCTTTATTTAGTTCACTCCCTTCTTAATTTTAATAAACAGCCATTTAGCTTAAAATGCAAATAGTAAATTAATCATAGCAATTTATATCTTCTTGAATTCTGATCTCCTGAATATATTTTTATTTGGCCAGCAGTTGATTTTGAATTATTGAGGAATGCCTTCCTTTCTAAATCAGTCAGATCACATGGTCAATATTTTAAGTGTTGCTTCAATGGTTAAGAAACAACTGAAGTTCATGACTTTATTATCTCATTTTTGACGATTAGCAAATTCAATTCATGTCCTCTGTACCTTCCATATTCAGTCACGTGAAGTTAGAAGCCAAATGTTAGTAGGCCTGATCTTTCGATAACTAGCAAATGTACTGTACATGCCAATTGGATCCCCACACTTGAACTAGCATGTTTCTTTCAATATTGCCCAGGATTTGATGGAAGACTGGCACTCAGCTACTAAGCAAGGCCCTATTCAACCCAAGTGCATTCCGACCTTAAGTAGCCAGCTCTGCCTGAACAATCTTGACAGTTGATGAAACCGCATCACAAAGCTAACCAACTATACTAGTTATCATCCAGCCAGCAGCAATGGTCATCATTTTTATAATCAGCAAATGATTACTAAGTTACTTCAGCTGTCTTTTCACTTTATGCTATTTTAGACATACTTAAAATTTGGTTATTTTCAGACTAAATGTCATGGCTGGAAAGAAGTGGAATGCTTTAAATTATTGCTGAGACTGGCCATTAATTCTCCAGTCAAGACACAGGCTGAGGTTTGTAAACAGCTTATGCAGGATAAAAAATTGCACAACTATTGGGAATGGCTTTTATAGCAGTTGACACCACTGTACACATAAAAATAATTTATAAAATTTTGAAGTAATTATTTTTGCATAGCACACGCAAAAGATTTTCTCAGCTTGCAAATTTATCTCAGCTTCAGAAAACAAATCTTTTTGTTTCCAATATTTGATTTTTAAGTTAATCTTCATAACACTCTCTTCAATTTTGTCTTTGTTTCAGATCTATTTTTTGTATATTATACTTAAGAGAAAATTTCGCTTATTACACAAGTCAAATGTAATTTTTTACACAAAATTGTATCAGAAACGCAGCAGCTAAAGTAAATTTCATGTTCTGGTTGTTCATGAGCAGAATTTCAGGAAAAAAATACTAAAAAAACAAGGTATAACAAGGATTAATATTAAGGACAGTGCCATCACCTTCTTTTAAGAAATTTTCTAATAAAATGCAAGTATTGGTATTTTTTCTTTCATATACAAAACTGTAATTGGTGGTAGTAGCATGACTAAGCAATGCTGCCATAAAATGAAATTTACAAATGAATGTTGTAAAGCAGCTAATTTGGCTAATTTTATTAATCTTATCTCTTTGCAAAGATAGGTTTGCAATGTGTAAATAGAACTTGATATAATTGTTATATATTGTTCATCAATAAAATAATGAAGAACTTTTGCCTGTTCAGCAAAAGTGATGGATACAGCCCAGTCCATTACAGGCAAAGTCCTCCCCACCATTGAGTACATGGAGCGCTGCCACAAGAAAGCAGCATCCATCGTCAAAGATCCCCAATATCAAGGCCACACCCTCCTCTCACTACAGCCATTGGGCAGAAGGTACAGAATCCTCAGCTTGCACACAACCAGGTTCAGGTAGAGTTAATACCCTACTTCAGTCTCCTGAACTGACCTGGATAGCTTCACTCATCACAACGCCAAACTGATTCTATGACTCTTCTGAGGGATTTTGAAGGACTCTTACAACTCATGTTCTCAGTATTAGGTTTGATATTTGTACAGTTTGCCCTCTTTTCCACATTGGTTGTTTGGCAAACATTATGTATGGGTTTCTCATAGTTTCTATTGTATTTCTTTATTTTTCCTGTAGCTGCCTGTGAGAAAATAAATCTCAAGGTAGTATATGGTAGCAGATACATACTTCGATGATAAATTTATTTTGAACTTTGAACATCTGTTAGTTTTCTCAAATAAAGTAGCTTTGAATTAGCACATTTGAAGGGAGAAAGGCAAACTGATTGTGAACATGGAAGGAATATAAGATTATAAGACATGGTAGTGAAAGTATATGAAAGATCCTGCTTTGAAATTCAAAAGATCATGTCTAATTTTATACCTCATTCTTTTTCATACTTAATCCACATTTTAAAAAAAATATTCATTTCAACAATCTGAACATCACTGGAAAGGCCAGCAGTTATTGTCTATCCCCTACTACATTTGAGAAAAAGCTGAGGATGAGCTGCTCTCTTAAAGCACTATAGTCCTTCTGATGAAGTTACTCCCAGTAGGGAGCTTCAGGAATTAGATCCAGAGAAAATGAAGAATGAGTAATAAATTTCAATCAGAAATGGATGTGACATGGAGGGGACACTGCAAGTAGTGGTGTCAAAACACCTGTTGCCCTGTCATTCCTAGTGGTGGAATTGGCAGGCTTGGAAGCCCCCACAGAACAGTTTGTAGATAACATGCACTACATCCACTGGAAGTTAGTGGTGGAAGGAGTAAATGCTTAAGCCTGGTTCGTGGCGTGCTAATCAAGTGAACCACTTTCTCCAGGCTACAACAAACCGCAAGTTGGACAACATTCATCTTCTAGAGATTTATTGGAACTGCACTCTTTCAAGTAAAAAAAAATGACGGTGCCGGACAATGAGCAACTTTGCAACAATAATGCCACTTAACGTAAAGGGCAGTTGGACAGATTCTCTCATTGGAGATCATTATTGCAACTTTTATGGCATTAATATTATTTGACCCCCTACCAGCCAGTGCATAAACATTGCTTACATATTGCTATACCCAAGCATGGACTGGTTCATTTGCTGAGGATTTGCAAATAGAACTGAGGCGCTGTCATCTCAATGCCTGTTGGCAAGTTTTACCAGAATTCCTTGATGCTTCATTTTGATGTCAAGGACAGTCTCTCTCGCCTCACAGTTAGACTTCAGCCCTCGGCCAATATTTGGACCAAGGTTATGTTGAGGCCAGGGGATGAGTGTTCTGAAAAGGCCCATGTTTGTCAGCAATGAACAGGTTATTGCTGAACAATCTGAAAGCATTGCCAGCAACACAATTCATCTCTTTGTTGATGATTGAGAGTAGACTGAATGGGCAATAATATGCCAGATTGAATTTGTCCTGAGTTTAACAGATCAGAGTTGGACAGTTTTTCACACTGTTTGGTATGTGTCAGTGTTGTGACTGTACCACCTTAATATCTAAGAACCTATTGACATTTCCCATGAATATACTCAAAGGCTAAGCATCCAGAGCCTGAGATAGAAATCTGCAAATATTTACAATTCTGCGTCAAAAATATATCTGTGTCTCAGTATTCAATTCCAAAATTCTCTAAAAGAAACAGCTTCTCAGAGACCACTTTGTCAGAAACTTATTCGTGCAAATGAGACTGAATTTCTCGCTACTAACTTCCAATGCCTAACACACCACTGCCTTAACAATCATTCTGTCTGTGACCTCCTGTACGAGGAGGCCAAATGCAAATTTGAGGAATAAGAGTTCAGCTTTTGCCTAGACTTATTACAGCCTGCTGTCTCAATACAAAATTCTCCAGTTTCAAACCATTCCCTCCTCCTTTCTGTTTCTATTAGAATTTGCTATTTCTGCCTGTCATTGTCATTTTGCTTCAGTTATTTTTTTCTTTATCATTTCTTTTGTACTATCAGAAAGGCAGAGCTTGTCCAACAAGCTTACTACAGGCAATACGTAACAATGAAGAAGCTTAATCTGACTTTAAAAGTTCCTTAGCTGTCACACTCTATGAGAAAAATTCATTTTCTTCCACCCATCCCCCTACCCAACGTCTTTGTTACAAAAAAACTAATTTAGTTTTGCTCTGCCCTTAACTCAGAGATTGGCACCTACACTTCTTTTTATTTTCCTCTATCTATACTAATACATTACCTTGAATCTCAAGAGTCCTTCTTTTACTTGGAAGCTTCTAGTGTGGAACCTCTTAAATGCATCTTAAGAAGCAGATATACTACATCTCTCTATTTGCATCATCTACCCTGTCAGCATAACCTCAAAAAATTGTCATTCATTATCTTTATGACTAAAAGAAAACACTGACCCTGTTCAATCATATTATGATTTTCAAACTACCCTGCTTATGATGAATTCCAACATTTTGCCGATAGCAGATACAGGTGGCCCCCGTTTTTCGAACGTTCGATTTACGACAACTCACTGTTACAAAAGACCTACATTAGTACCTGTTTTCGCTAACCAAAGAGGATTTTCGCTTTTACAAGAAAAAGACGCCCGCTTTATAGGCGTTTACCCTGAGAAAGACTACCATGATCGTGAAGCCTTGTGCGGGCAGTTGTGTGCGCATGCGTGAATGTGCATACGCATGTACGTACGTATGCGTGTACATGCCAATTTTTTTTTTCTCCAAATCGATTTTGGCTCACTGTCTTCCCGATTTTGGTAAGTGAAATTACACCGTACATACAATATTTCTACTTAATCTAGGCTGTATATTTATCATATCATTCCTGCTTTTACTATACGCTAGTGTTATTTTAGGTATTATGTGTTATTTGGTATGATTTGGTAGGTTATTTTTTGGTTCTGGGAACGCTCAAAAATTTTTCCCCATATAAATTAATGGTGATTGCTTCTTTGCTTTACGACATTTCGGTTTACAAACAGTTTCATAGGAACACTCTACCTTCGGATAGCGGGGGAAACCTGTATCACACTTACAAGATTGTAATTCCTGATTTCTTTTCCTTAATCAGAGGAGTTAATGTTTCAGGTTACTTTGCAGCAGTTCCTGATTGCACATTTAAGGAAAGATTAGTCTAATCTTATAATTCAAATTCATGGTTGTTTTGGAAACAGACTAATAATGCTCATACTGGTGTCAAAACTCAGATACTTTGGAAATTAAATGATAAATTAGGAAAACAAGCTGAAGGAAGCCAAAGGACTAGGCCTTATTAATAAATGAGTTGGAAAAGCAAACTGTATACAGAACGTATCAAGTGAAAGGATGTTGAGAGTTGTCAAATTAAAATCATGACAGATAAGGTACAATAAGTAGCATTTCCTCAATTTATCCCAAAATATCAGAATCAGGTTTAATTACACCTGCATTTGTCGTGAAGTTTGTTGACTTTGAAGCAGCAGTACAATGCATTACAGTGGCATGCAAAAGTTTGGGCACCCCGGTCGAACTTTCTGTTACTGTGAATAGCTAAGCGAGTAAAAGATGACCTGATTTCCAAAAGGCATAAAGTTAAAGATGACACATTTCTTTAATATTTTAAGCAAGATTACTGTTTTTATTTCCATCTTTTACAGTTTCAAAATAACAAAAAAGGAAAAAGGCCCAAAGCAAAGGTTTGGGCACCCTGCATGGTCAGTACTTAGTAACACCCCCTTTGGCAAGTATCACAGCTTGTAAATGCTTTCTGTAGCAGCTAAGAGTCTTTCAATTCTCGTTCAGGGGACTTTCGCCCATTCTTCCTTGCCAAAGGCTTCTAGTTCTGTGAGATTCTTGGGCCGTCTTGCATGCACTGCTCTTTTGAGGTCTATCCACAGATTTTCGATGATGTTTAGGTCAGGGGACTATGAGGGCCATGACAAAACCTTCAGCTTGTGCCTCTTGAGGTAGTCCATTGTGGATTTTGAGGTGTGTTTAGGATCATTATCCTGTTGTAAAAGCCATCCTCTTTTCATTTTCAGATTTTTTACTGACAGTGTGATGTTTGCTTCCAGAATTTGCTGGTATTGAATTGAATTCATTCTTCCCTCTACCAGTGAAATGTTCCCCGTGACACTGGCTGCAACACAAGCCCAAAGCATGATCGATCCACCTCCGTGCTTAACAGTTGAAGAGGTGTTCTTTTCATGAAATTCTGCACCCTTTTTTCCTCCAAACATACCTTTGCTCATTGTGGCCAAAAAGTTCTATTTTAAACTTCATCAGTCCACAGGACTCGTTTCCAAAATGCATCAGGCTTGTTTAGATAAACTTCTGACTCTGAATTTTGTGGTGAGGACGCAGGAAAGGTTTTCTTCTGATGACTCTTCCATGAAGGTCATATTTGTGCAGGTGTCACTGCACAGTAGAACAGTGCACCACCACTCCTGAGTCTGTTAAATCTTCCTAAAGGTCTTTTGCAGTCAAATGGGGGTTTTTGATTTGCCTTTCTAGCAATCCTATGAGCAGTTCTCTTGGAAAGTTTTCTTGGTTTACCAGACCTCAACTTGACCTCCACTGTTCCTGTTAATTGCCATTTCTTAATTACATTACGAACTGAGTAAACGGCTACCTTAAAACGCTTTGCTGTCTTCTTATAGCCTTCTGCTTTGTGGGCATCATTTATTTTAATTTTCAGAGTGCTAGGCAGCTATTTAGAGGAGCCCATGGCTGCTGATTGTTGGGACAAGGTTTGAGGAGTCAGGGTATTTATAAAGCTTTGAAATTTGCATCACCTGGCCTTTCCTGACGATGACTGTGAACAAGCCATAGCCCTAACAAGCTAATTAAGGTCTGAGACCTTGGTAAAAGTTATCTGAGAGCTCAAATCTCTTGGGGTGCTCAAACTCCTGCATGGTGCTTCCTTCCTTTTTTCCCCCACTCTAAAATTGTACAAATCTAAAATAATACGCTAATCTTGCTAAAAATGTTGAAAAGAATGTTTCATCTTTAACTTTATGACTTTTGGAGATCAGTTCATTTTTTACTCACTTAACTATTCACAGTAACAGAGACTTTGATCAGGGGTGCGCATGTGCGTGTGGAAAAACTTTCCTTGGTGCATAGATTTGTTCAAAGTAAACAAAGTATTAGGAAACAATTTATAAAATTAATATTGCCTGAACTCAAGAAAAATCATATATAATAATATACAGCATTGTTTTATTAGAACATAGAACAGCACAGCCCAGGAACAGGACCTTCAGCCAACAATGTTGGGCCCAAACAATTAAAATACTAATCAAATGTCCAACTAAACTAATCTCTTCTGCCTACATAATATCCATATACTTCAATTTCTCTCATTTATGTGCCTTTCGAAACATCTCTTTAAAAATAAAATCACTAATGTAACTGCCTCTATGACCACCCCAAGCACATTCCAGACACCCATGACTCTCTGTAAAAAAAAACTTACCCCTCACATCTCCTTGAAATTACCCCCTCACCTTAAATGCATGCCCTCTGGTATTAGACATTTTAACTCTGGAAAAAAAGATACCGTCCGTCTGCTCTAGCCATGCCTCTCATAATTTTATAAAACAATTTTATAACATTATGAGTCAGATGCTCCATTCAAAACAACCCAAGTATGCCCAATCTCTTATTATAGCTCATGCCCTCTAATCCAGGCAACATCCTGTTAAAACTTCTTCTGTACCCTCTCCAAAGCCTTGACATCCTTCCTATAAAGGGTGACCTGCGATGTATGCAATACTCCAGATGCTGCCTCGTTAGAGTTTTATAAAGCTGCATCATGACTTCCTGACTTTTGAACTCAGTGCCTCAATAATAAAGACAAGCATGCCAGACACAGTCTTAACCACCTGATCAATCTGTGTAGCCACTTACAGGAAGCTACAAACTTGGATCCCAAGATTCTTCTGCTCATCAATTGCCCTAACAGTGTACACCTCTTTACATTTAACCTACCAAAGTCCAACACTTCACAGTTGATCAGGTTAAACTCCAGCTGCCATGTCTGTGCCCATATCTGCAACTGACTTAAACTGCCAGTCTTCTATGCTATCCACCAATATTTTTATCATCTACAGACTTACTAACCCACCCAACTACATTTACATCCAGGTCATTTGCAGTACATACATTATGTACAAATTTGATTAAGATTTAAATTTGTTAGGTAAAGACAAAGCTATACTTTTGGTCCCAAAGAATATTCAAACTCTTAATTGTTCTAGGTATTAAAAAAATCTGAGTAAAATAATAGAACATCACACTTTCCTGAATAACTAACTGAATGTTCACACAATAACATTGTAAAATGGGCAAAGTGCTTCATGGAACTCATAATGAATAATTCATGAATATACAGCATTAAGAGAAATTAATGCTGTAATTCTTATCTACGTAAATTCAACTAAATAATTTTATTACAACTAGCAAACTCAAAGTAGTACAGTATCTGTAATCAACTGTTAAATGTACTTTGTTCATGCTACTTAATTCATTTATTCTTTTATGAATTCATATGTACAGAAAAAGGTACAATACTAATATCAAAACATTGTAAACACATTGCCAAACTTCTTGAGTCGATTCTGTGCGGTAACTGAGAGCAGAGCATGTTGTTAACGTCATTCAATTTATGGAAAAGCATTCACAAAGAAACTGAGTTCCACTAGGTGGAGCTAACATACAGATAATTGCTATTTTATTACATCTGTTCTGAAAATTCAAAAGTTAAACTTCTACAAGGACTGACCTCAAACAACCACATTTACTAAGTCCAAGTAAGTTGGTGATTGGGGTCAGGGGACTGGCCTGTCCTATAATGACAAATCTCATCTAACCCTTTTTTTTCCCCAAAGAATAAATGAGAAGTTATTTCATGAAGCAATAATTCAGCCCATGGTAACTTCCTCAGTCAAGAAACTCCATCCCACCTTCCAGCATGAGGTTCGTAGCCCTGCAGCTCTTCAAGTATATGTATGAGGACTGCTTAAATACATGGAGGGCTTCTACCTCCAGCACTTCTTCAGGCAGAGTTTCAGACCCCTGAACCACCTGCATGAAACAAACATTTTCTCACCTCTTTTCTGATCCTTCCATCAATTACTTTAAATCTAATTTCCTCAGTGTTTGATAAGAAGAGTATATCTTTCCTATTTACTCTATCTAGGCTCCTCATAATTTTAAACATCTCTATTAGGTACCCCCTTTTCCTCGTCCATTGCATTAGTGGCAATTCAAAACAAGCTTATTCCTGAGGTAAAAAAGTTTGTCTTCTGCAGAATGATTAAAAACAAAATGCCTATATTGTTCTGAATTTTGAACACCAAGAATCAATCTTGCAAGATACTAAGGGAGCTTGAAAAGGTAGATACTGTGAAGATGTTTCCCCTTAAAGGGGAGTCTGGAAATAGAGAGCAGGATTTCAAAGTAAGAACTCGCCCATTTACAGTTCAAAGGAAATTCATTATCAAATTATGTATATGGATTTATTTTCTTGCAGGCATTCAAAGTAGAACAAATTAATACAATAGAATCATTGAAAAATTACACACAAAGACTGGCAAGCAATCAATGTGCAAAAGAGGATAAACTATGCAAATACAAAACAGATTTAGATAGATGGATAGATAGATAATTAATACTGAGAACATGAGATGTAGAGTCCTTGAAAGTGAGTCCATAGGTCGTGTCCAGTGATCAGCTCAGTGTGGACTTGAGTGAAGTTATCTATCCTGGTTCATGAGTCTTTCAGATGGCAGCATTGAGAAGGGAGAATGGCTGAATTGTGGAGACTCTTGATGATGGATGCTTTCTCCTTTCTTCTCGCAGTGCTCCTTGTAAATGTGCCTATTGCAAGGGGAGCATTTCCTGTGACAGACTTGTCTGTATCTACCACTTTTTGTAGCTGGGTAGAGGCGAGAAGAAATCTATTTCCTTAGAGAAGTTATGAGAGCTGAATCATTGAAAATATTCAAGGCAGGACACATCCGCAGGGTAGATAAGGGTAATGGGAACAGGCAGTTATGTATTTATATTTGTGAATTGTATATAATCTGATCTTATTTATATTTATTGTGTTTTATTATTGTGTTCTTTGTGCTTATTGTGTTTTCCTATGCCAAATTGGATCTGGAGTAACAATCATTTCATTCTCCTTTACACTCGTGTACTGACAAATGACAATAAAATATCTTAAACCTTATGCTGAGTTGAGGCCATGGTCTTATTGACAGGGCAAGCCACAAGGCTTTCTTGCGCTGTTATTTTTTAAAAAATGTTTTTATTACCAAATTGTGTCTATTTGGAACCATTTAAGAAAGAAAGATTATTCAAAACTTTCACAGAGTTAATGTGTAGCAAAGACAGAAGAGAAGGGAACGCAAAAGCTTTCTCAAAGAGATTTATTTATGGAAGATCTTAAATATGGAGGAGGAGGCTGCAAAGCAAAGGATTTTTTTTTAACTAAACTCCAAAGTAATGGTATATACAGAATATACATAGAATGGGCTAAAAGAGAAATAGTTACAAAGTCCATTAGGCAGAACAAGTAAATGCACATCAAGGGAATTGAAAGCTAAATTGCATCTATCTTAATACAATGAACGTAACCAGTAGATGACTCTAAACTCTAATTAACAAGGGACCTATTGTTGCCATCACTGAGACATGGATGAAGAACGGGCAGGGCAAATTAATATCCCAGAATATAGAAATTTCAGGCAAGACAAAGCAATAAATAAAAAGGGAGGAGGTATTGCATTGCTAGAAAAAGATTGTATTACTTCAGCATTGGGGAGGGGGGGGGGGGGATGAGGATAAACTAGAAGGCTCTTTAAACCTGACCAAATAGGTAGAGATTAAAAACTGTGTCACTTTTGAGGCTGTATTCCAGTCCTAACAGTCAACAGAAGTTAAACTATACAGGCAGATATCAGAGGTGCAATAAGAATACAACTACTGTTCTCTCTAGAGAATAGGTAAAGAAAGGATATGATTGATGTAAATAACATTATAAGGGGTATAGATTGGGTAGACTGCAAGAAACCTTTTCTCATATCAAAGGTAGATAAAACCAGAGGGTGTGGGTTAAGAGATTTAGAGGGGGATTTTGTTTTCCATCCAGTTGATAGTAACCTGGGATGTCTGAGAGTGACTGAAGCTAGATCATTGACAGTGCTTCAGAGTTGTCTAGATGAGCATTTCAATTGCCTCAACACAGGGGCAGCAGACCAAACGCTGGAAAGTGGAAATAACATGGAAGAGTGCCTACTAGTCCACATGGATGAGTTGAACCGAATGGTTTGTTACCACACCGTACAATCATATGATTCTAAGTCAAAAAATTTTCCCCTCCAATCTTGTCAACTGCAAGTTTAAGGGGTAAGTGTAAGAATGATCGGACAGATGAATAAACCATACCTAACATTAGAGAAGCTGTTTAGGTACAACGTTCACTGTTTACTTTCATCTCTGGTGTGTTTCCTTCC
This sequence comes from Hemitrygon akajei, assembly GCF_048418815.1. Lineage (NCBI taxonomy): Eukaryota > Metazoa > Chordata > Chondrichthyes > Myliobatiformes > Dasyatidae > Hemitrygon > Hemitrygon akajei. The sequence continues at coordinate 36,199,842 of NC_133125.1, forward strand.
AGACTTCCCCCACCACCCCCACTTCTGATTCTCCTCCAGTCCTCCCACATTTGTCCCTTTCCCGTACCTGCCCATCATCCCCTCGTAGTTCCATCTACCTGTTATCCATGCATTGCAGCCAACAGCTCCTCACCTTCCACCACCCTATCTACAGACTCCTGTATCTCTGTACTAAAGTGAAAAACAATTACTTAGTTAAGATACAGTTCATCTGCTTTGTGGAAAACCATTATATGAAGAAATTGAAAGTATGAGGATTTATTTAACTGTGAAACAACTGCCAATGGAGTCTGTTAAGGCCATTCCGGTGCTAACTTAATATGGTTTGTGCTAGTATTAAATTCTGAAACACATACCAATTTTACCTTGTTTATTGGGTGTTTAGGTCACTACAAACTTTAGAGAAAAGACAACATAAATGTTATAAACATAAGTGGACTTCTTGGAATTACCGTAACTGATGGTACAACTCTTCTCAGTCAACCTAAAGAGATTCATTTGATGAGCCTAGATTAAGTTATGAGACAGCTTTTGTCATCTTTCACAATTAGTTTATTTTCTACAGTTTGAGGTTGTCTGCAAACTCATGGTCATAGAGCTATTAGGCAGAGAAACAGGTCCAACTCGCTGATGGCTACCATGATGCCTCTCTACATTAATCTATTTGACTGCATTGGGGCCTTACCCATCTAATCCTCTCCTATCCAAGCACCTTTTAAACATTGTATTTGTATCTGCCTTTACTAACTACTCAGGCAGCTCATTCCAGAAAAACAGTCCTCTGTGTGCCTCTCAGATTTCCCTAAAATTTCTTTCCCCTCACCTTAAACCTCTGCTCTCTAGTTTCTCCCTATCCCAATCCAGAGAAAAAGACACTTACTATCTAGACTATCCATACCACTCAATCTTATAAATCTTAATAATGTATTCCTTTAGCCTTTTATGCTGAGACCTAGACAATCCAATTTCTCCTTGTAAGAGAGCCCGTCACTCCAGGCAACATCCTGGTGTTTCTCTTCTTCACATTTTCTGTATTCACTCCTAATCAACCCATGATGTTCCAGGTGAACACAAATCTTGCACCTTGGAATTTTTTCTTATAATTTTGCTGCAACTGATGCATGGAAACCTCATACCATTGTGATACTGCAATTATCAGATACGTTATTGTTCTAGATCAAACTACCCTGAAAATTATGGCACATAAGGAAGTCCAAGCTTCTAACCTGTGATTAGTTGTACCTGAACTCATATAGCTTCCACATAAAGAAAAGCCAGTGGTTAGGAATCACATACACCAGCAGAGTTTGCTGTGGAGAAAGATGCAATGGTTTCACAGAAAATGGAGCTGGATAAACATACACAAACAATTTGCAGGGCTGCAGGAGACAAGTGAAGTGGACAGAATCAACAGACTGAATGCTGTCCTTCCACGCTATGATCATTCTATGATTCTGTGTTCCCCATATTTCATGTGTTCCTGTTACAGAGTTACACATATACACATACTTTTCATAGAGGGTAGCCAAGAATATTTTGACAAAACAGCCTATTTTCTTTCATATCATCATCATTCAACTCAAAAGAAGATTTAAAGATTCATGCAAATAAGTTCTCAACTCTACTTTTTAGCATTGATTATGGGAACTACCAGTTAAAACTATTCTTTTCATACACCCAAGTTTCTTTTCAGCCAAATTTAATCCACCTTTATTGAGCAACTATGATAAGGTCAGATGGAAGACATATTTGAACTTACCTTACTTGATGAGAATAAGCAGACACATCTGCAATGCATGCAAGTAAATTAGAAGTATAGGAACATTGAAAATTTGAAAATTCAAAGGTCATCTCACAAGTAAATAGAGAGGCAAAAAATCTATTTAAGATCTCCTCCATCTCTTTCAGCTCCATACCTAGACGACCATGCTGATCTTCAAGAGGACCAATTTTGTCCTTCCCTATCCTTTTGCTCTTACTATATCTGTAAAAGCCCTTGGATTCTCCATCATTTTGTCTGTTAGAGCAACCTCAAGCCTTCTTTTAGCCCTCTTCCCTCTTAAGGGTTCCCTTGTATTTCTTATACTCAAGAGCATTGTTCTTTGCTGCCTACACCTGCTATACCTCTTTTTTCTTCTTAACCCTGGGCCTAATGATCTCTTGAAAACCAAGGTTCCTTAGGCCTGTTAGCCTTGCCTTTTATTCCAACAGGAACATGCATACACTGTACTCTCAAAATTTCACATGTGAAGGTTTCCCACTTACCAAGCACCCCATTGCCAGAAAACAAACTATCCCAAACCATACTTGTTAGATCTTTTCTGATACCATCAAAATTGGCCTTTCTCCAATTTGGAATCTCAACCTGAGAACTAGCTCTACCCTTCTCCATAATTATCTTGAAGCTAATGGAATTATGATCACGAGATCCAAAGTGTTCCCGATACACACTTCTGTTGCTCGCCCTGTCTTGTTCCCTAGGAGATAACGTGCAACCAGAAGTGCTTAAAGATGTCGTAAAGAAATGCAATATCCCGAATGATGTCTGGGAATCTCTAGTCTACTCAAAGTGGAGGAAGTGTTACTGGGATAGTATTTTGAACCTTGAGGCCAAGCAGTGGCAGCATATAAAACCCCAGCATAGATAGTGGATGGAGCCTACCAGCTCACAAGCTACCACTCAAACCAAAAACACCTGCTCATTTGTGGAAGAATCTTCAATGCCAACATTTACCTCATTAGCCATCGAAGAAAGAACAAACATACATAAACCAGAGTGCAAGCAAGTCATCCTCAATCTTGATTGACTGCTTGAGAAGGTGGTGCATAATGCAGGAACAAAATACCTACCCTAAACCTACAAAGGGGGGAAAATGTAAATACTGATGACTGAAATAAGATTTTACCTGCTGATTAGAAATTGCATTTTGAACATAACTATGCCATTTGTGCTTTTATTCTTGCAATTGTTAGCTTCACTCTTTGTGATTTTAGTCATACATTATGTAAAGAGCATTCCTTTAAAAACTAATGGTATAACAATTTTTCATCTAAAGATTCTGCACATGCATCAAGAAATGCCAGTTCACTGTTCATTGTACTCATAAATATTTTATAGTCTTTGTTATGACTCATCTCAGTGGTGACTGTAGGCTCAGTTTTGCTGTACAGTTCATCAACTTCCCAGCATGCTGTATAATGAATGTTTCACTTACAGTGCTAATTGCCAAACAAAGGCTCCTTCAACCTTTCACCTTTATGTTTCACAACATTATCCCCAATTGCTGGTTTGGTTGCACATCAAATTTGAACAGATAACATATTAACTATATAATCAATGTTATTCTCTTTAATCCTCCAAGCCTTTAAATGAATCATTTAATGAGAAGGCACAAATTACTAAAAGTTTAAATACCTAGAATGGTGTCATAATAAGACCTTGAAAGTTATACATTTTGCTCATTTCTGTCAATATACAAATCTGAGACAAGGAAGTTGAGCTGTTCTACCAGCATAAGCCATGAATGTGAAGCTCCAAGTATTTAGAAATAGCAGGGTAAACTTGACTTTAAATTATTTACTGTCATAATCTCTCCATCAAAATAGTTACTCTTTTTGTAGAGGGGATTTTATATTATGCAGTGGTAAAATTCTCAAAAATAAAGCAGCATAATTTGGGCAGCACTGTTTTTAGTTCCACACAGTATTAGAATGTGTATTTTCTCATCAGTATCACAAAAGGAGATTCTTACTTTCACTGTGAACACTGACATACTGAAGTGAGGGTGGAAAAAATCTAACAAATACAGTGCCTATAAAAAGTATTCACCCCCCCCCCCTTAAGAAGCTTTCATGTTTTATTGTTTTACAGCACTGAATCACAGTGGATTTAATTTGGCTTTTTTAACACTGATCAACAGAAAAGACTCTTTTGTGTCAAAGTGAAAACTAATTTCATCAAATTGGTCAAAATGTATTACAGTTGTTAAACACAAGATAATTGATTGCATAATTACTCACCCTTTTCAATTCAGTATTTAGCAGATGCACCTTTGGCAGCAATTACAACCTTGAGTCTGTGTGGATAGGTCTCTATCAGCTTTGCACATCTGGGCACTGCAGTTTTTCCCCATTCTTCTTTACAAAACTGCTCAAGCTCTGTCAGATTGCATGGGGATCGTGAGTGAACAGCCCTTTTCAAGTCCTGTCATAAATTCTCAATTAGATTGAGGTGTGCACTCTGTCTTAGCCAGTCCAGGACATTAACTTTGTTGCCTTTCAGCCATTCCTGTGTACCTTTCGCTTTATGCTTGGGGTCATTGTCTTGCTGGAAAACAAATCTTCCAAGTGGCAGATCTTTTGCAGACCGCATAAGGTTTTCCTCCAGGATTTCCCTGTACTTTCCTGCATTCATTTTACCCCTTGCTTCACAAGCCTTCATGGGCCTGCTGCAGTGAAGCATCCCCAGAGCATGATACAGTCACCACCATGCTTCACAGTAGGGTCAGTGTGCTTTTGCTGATGTGCAGTGCTTTGCTTACACCAAACATAATGTTTAGTCGAATGGCCAAAAAGCTCAATTTTGGTTTCATCAGACCATAGAACTTTCCTCCAGTTGACCTCAGAGTCTCCCACATGGCTTCTGGCAAATTCTAGCCAAGATTTCATGTGAGATTTTTCAACAGTGGCTTTCTCTTTGCCACTCTCCCATAAAGTCATTACTGATAAAGTACCTGAGCTACAGTTGTATGTACAGTCTCTGCCATCTCAGACACTGATGCTTGTAACTCCTCCAGAGTTGTCACAGGTCTTTTGGTGGCTTCCCTCACTAGTCCATTTCTTGCACGGTCACTCAGTTTTTGAGGACGACCTGCTCTAGGCAGATTTACAGCTGTGCCATATTCTTTCCATTACTTGACTGTACTCCAAGGGATATTCAGAGACTTGGAAATCTTCTCATATCCATCTCCTGGCTTGTACTTTTCAATAACCTCTTCATAGAGTTGCTTGGAGTGTTCTTTTGTCTTCATGCTATAGTCTTTGCCAGGATACTGACCCACCAGCAGTTGGAGCTTCCAGATACAGGTCTATTTTTACTACAATCAATTGAAACACCTTGATCATGTATGTCAAACTCAAGGCCCGCGGGCCAAATCCGGCCCACGGTGGAATTATCTTTGACCCACGAGATAATATCTAATTACTATTAAAGCTGGCCCCAGTAATCAAAGCGCCTATGGCGTATGATATGGCTAATGCTGAGTTTATTCAGGTACCAGGTTTTCAGGGTTTTTAGGGTTTATTCGGCAGTCTTCTTCATAAGAAACGGAATTTGTAAAGTGAAACACTTTGTAGTTATAGCAGAGACTGAGACACATGAGAGCAGGCTGAAAAAACGGAGGCAACGAAAGCTGCGTTCGCACGCGTCCGACTGATCCGGCCCGCATGAAGCTGCATTTTGCTCAATCCGGCCAGTGACCTAAAATGAGTTTGACACCCCTGACCTTGATGGTACACAGTGATCTCCATTTAACTAATAACGTGACTTCTAAAATAAATTGGCTGCACCAGTGATGATTTGGTGTGTCATATTAAAGAGGGTGAACATTTAAGCAATCAATTATTCTGTGTTCTATACTGTATTTGAAATTAATTTAGACCAATTTGTAGAAACTTGTTTTCACAATGTTGTAAAACAATAAAACATGAAAACTTCCACAGGGATGAATACTTTTTATAGGCACTGTATCACGTTCTTCTACCTCAATTTTTATATTCATTTTTGAAGATCTTTAACATTTGAAATAGGGCCAACCATGAAACTGTGGTATTGTCACTAATGTCCTTTGAGGAAGAAAGTCTGCTCTACTATACACAATAGACATTAGGTGCAGGAGTAGGCCATTCAGCCCTTTGAGCCAGCACCGCCATTCAATGTGATCATGGCTGATCATCCACAATCAGTACCCCGTTCCTGCCTTCTCCCCATATCCCTTGACTCCGCTATCTTTAAGAGCTCTATCTAACTCTTTTTTGAAAGCATCCAGAGAACTGGCCTCCACTGCCTTCTGAGGCAGAGCATTCCATTGATCCACAACTCTCTGGGTGAAAAAGTTTTTTCTGAACTCCGTTCTAAATGGCCTACCCCTTATTCTTAAACTGTGGCCTTTGGGTCTGGACTCCCCCAACAGTGGGAACATGTTTCCTGCCTCTAGCATGTCCAATCCCTTAATAATCTTATATGTTTCAATCAGATCCCCTCTCATCCTTCTAAATCCCAATGTATACAAGCCCAGTCGCTCCAATCTTTCAACATATGACAGTCCTGCCATTCCAGGAATTAACCTTGTGAACCTACGCTGCACTCCCTCAATAGCAAGAATGTCCTTCCTCAAATTTGGAGACCAAAACTGAAGACAATACTCCAGGTGTGGTCTCACCAGGGCCCTGTACAACTGCAGAAGGACCTCTTTGCTCCTATACTCAACTCCCCTTGTTATGAAGGCCAATATGCCATTAGCATTCTTCACTGCCTGCTGTACCTGCATGCTTACTTTCAGTGACAGATGAACAAGGACACCTAGATCTCATTGTAGTTCCCCTTTTCCTAACTTGACACCATTCAGATAGTAATCTGCCTTCCTGTTCTTGCCACCAAGTGGATAACCTCACATTTATCCATATTAAACTGCTACTTTTTCACTCTGGTTTATACGTGGCACCATGAAATTGATTGATTCCTCCCTGCCGTCAGTCAGGGATAGGCAAAACATTCCAAGCTAACAAGTAATATCCACACCCCATCAATAAATTTATAGAAAATTATAAACAACTGCTTAAATCCCAGCTTAAACTTGAGGTATTTTGTTGGATTTTAAAAGAGAATTGTTTAGTTGCTGTATGTATTGGAAATAGCAGTATATGAGAAACAACACACAAAATGCTGGAAAAACTCAGCAGGTCAAGCAGCATCTATGTTGGGGAATAAACAGCTGACATTTCAGGTCAAGATCCTTCGTGATTTGTGTTGCTCAGGATTTCCAGCATCCGCAGAATTGCTTGCGTTTATATTTTAGCAGTATATGAATTTCTCTAAGGCTGACACCAATTCAAAAGCAGCAATTAGCAACATCAGTATGGATTTACATGTCAGTCAACATCCACTGTTGTGGATGGACAATAAACAAGTTTGGGTACTTCCACAATGCTGCTGGGTGGTGAGCTTCAGGACTATGGACCCAGCAACAAAAGATTAGCTGCATCTTTCCAGATGAGGATGGTGTCTGGCTGAGAAGGGAATCTACAGGTGCTGCACCCATTGCCAATGCCCTAATGCTGTACTGTAGTAGAGTCATAGGTATGAGTCATGTTGTTGGATGTACTTGTCCCTACCCATTTACAATGGTAGATAACAAGTGAAAAAGATATTTGGGTCAGAACACTAATAATTAGTGTAAGCACTGATTTATTTATTGACTATTCCCTTATTAACAGTTTTTTTTAAAAGATTTCTTTTGTAGACGTCACTCCATCTTAATAGAAATCTTTAGCTGCTACAAGGGAGAGATACTCTTACAACTTTCTCCACCCCCTCTCCACACACCCACTCCCTGTCTCGAAGCTCCAGATGTCTACTTCACTCTAGTCACCTACGCATTTCTAAATTGTTGTGACTTTACTCATAATGCTCTGCAGAGGAAGTAGCTTTTCAAAGCCATCATTTTTACAGATGAAATGTCAAAACTTTTATGATTGATAAGGACTTCCCACAGTGATGGAAGTTTACTAGATTACCCTGCAAGCAATAAATGTTCACATCTTAATCACTCAGGCACTACGTAGCAGGGTGAAAAAATTAATTACTGTTCACAGTAGCACCTGGAAGAAAATGTAAGGGACCAGTTTAATGAAAGGAAAGGATTTCAATTTAAAATAAATATGCATCTTGGATCATGATGATTAATACTTACTGTGAGGTAACAAAAAACTAGCAGCTCTTATGGGCAAAACTCTGGCTATCTAGTGAAGGGAAGGTGGAACTGTAATCCTGAAGGTATGCTAAAGCTGTGTCACAATGCAGTAGAAATAGAGGACAAAAGATTAATAATTTACCAAATCTATACAAGCATCATGAAGGACACTGGAACTAGGCCTTTCACAACTATGATTCATTGACGTGTGAGGATCAGAATTTCAGAAGGCTCAATCTATCAAGACAATTGGCTGCACTTGCACTTACATCCTTTTCACAAAACTGATCTTTTGCATGTTGTATTTGCACTTGAATTGACCACTGCCTTCAACTCAAGTTATTAAAGGAAATTTATTTTCTATTTTGTGTTGTTTTTTCTTCTGTGAAAAGTTTAACCCAAAGTGGGCAATATTATTTTGCTGTTGAATATTTTATTAAAAATGTCAACAAAGAACCTTTTGTTACATCCACATCCGAAAATCTCTGAGATATTTTTCACACTGGCCAAATTAACGTCTACATTCCTGAAACTGAAAATTTTCTACCTGCTCCAAAATATTTGCTTTTAACATTTTTTTCTTGCAAGTACATTCATCAAGTTACCTAATATCAGGAGTTTCTCACAGGACTAGGGAAGACTATGAGGAAGACATCAACAGATTGGATCAAGATTAAAGGGGCTTTAGTGTGAGATGCAACAGTGAACTGTGGTATTGTCAAACATGATGTCACAGGGTACATGAGTGTATTGCTCAGTGCTGATGTATTATAAATGCATATGAAAGTAATATTAATTTCCATAAAATAATGTGAAATGGAGTATAATAAAATTCAACAATTAGGACTGCTGGACCTAAAGCAAAATTCCAGAGATAAATAACTGGTTTCAGCATTAAACCACAGCAATGCAGCTAGGAAAGGGAAAAAATCATTTTCATAGCATCCTTTTATGCCTTTTAGAAAAGTTCTTGTGGAATGCACTTTTTATTTTATTTATTTTCATGACTGCAACAATGATTTTCTAGCCTGCACCAAATTCACGTGAATACAGTTAAGAGGACAAAATCTTTAATATTCACTATAACCAGAAAGGGGCTCAGTTTAATCTCTTAATTGAAGAATTTATAAAGAAAAATCAACTTTGCCCTCAATCCCAAAGGTAGGCCTGAATCGGGAACATTTGTATTTCAGATCCAAGAATTCTATCAGCCAAAGCAAGGTATCATTTAATTTATGTTTGTGAATTAACTTTACATCTCTTATATCAATGTGAATGGTGGCCTGCTCTTCAATTTTTGAAGCAGCCATGAGCATTGATTTTCTATGAAACATACCAGGGCCCTCCACAGGATTTAGCAGATTCAAGGACTGTAGCCAAAGTTTCCAATCAGTTCATCACATTTGGCATTGTCTTCTATCATAATTCAAGTGTGAATTGTCTATTATAATATCAGGGAAATGCTGGAAATAGCTCCATAATAAGTACTTGCAGCTATTTGCCTTTCGGAATGCTGAATGGCTGATACAACTTAACAGTTGCCCACAACACCAGGCATTGATGTAGATGGCAAAGAGGGCACTGACATTTAAACAAACCCAGAAAGCTTATGTATGTAAAGATTCGAGGCAATGAAAGTAGGCAGGATTTTGTTTTCATCTTCAAGCATCACTAGGAGATCAACGTAATGCTACACTCACAGTTTCTCCAGTTTACCAAAGCCACTGTTCTCAACAATGCCCCCACCTGACCCTGCATCCTAACCCACCATTACACAACTCAAATAAACAAAATGTTTACCAACCTACTCTTAAAACATCTTCAATTATTTTCCCACCTCTAAGCATAGTAAATTATAAAACATAAGTAAATTAGTAAACAGAGTTTGTTTTTTACATAAAATCAGTGATATTATATTTCAGTTCTCAGCAGCTAACATTTAGAAAGCATCCTGTTCAGCAGTACCTTGACTGCAAGTGTCCTCCTAGTTTTTCATATTCCCTTGTGCTCCATTAGAGAACAGGTTACATTTCAACATATTCAACAGATATTAACATTTGTTTAATTTTAATATCTACGGAACAATATTTTTACAGAAAGCTTATGAAAGATCCACATTCCCCTTCAATTCATCTTTTATTTATAACTGCAATATAATAAGGTTTTCTATATGCATATTATAGGGCATTCAGTTCAAATAAAAGTTTGACTCCACAATGGTCTGGAAAGAGAAGGCCACCACATGCAGTGTTATCTATAATGAATGACAAACTTGACCCCTACCACTAGATACTCACTGTTTGATGCATTTGATTAAAGTATGTCATTGCCTTTTCCTTCTTCTGAATAGAAGGAGAAGATTATATCGCAGCTGGTGTCGCATGCCAAAGAGTCCAGAATATTCATTTCTCAGTGGTAAACCAGAAAAATGATTTAGTTTCCATTTTCACTGCATATAAGGCTTGGAAATTTGATCTGGATTTCAGCTACATGAGGATAAAGTTAACAGGACAGATAACAGAATAATCAAGTTTGTGCAGAATGCCTCCAGCTAAAATTGTGGACTTCCACAAACATCAGACTTCCCAACCATCTCAGATACATTTAGATACAACAGTTACTGAGCACACAGCTTAGATATGTATATTCAGAGCTCCTTAGTAACTGCTGAGTGGCATCTTGCAATATCAAAAATATGGTGGATATGTTAGGAGTGAATGGAAAAATTATCAGAGCCTACAAATCTTGTTAATGTGTTGCTGCATTTTTGTGGTATTAGGAAGTAATATTTAGGATGTCAGGGTCAATACTCAAGGTAATAATATCTGGATGTCCAAAAACCCTGATAATGCAATGTTAGTAAACCAGAGATTGCTGAAGAAATTGTTGATTTTCCTGAGATGATTAATGAATATCCCTTCATAATTCTAAACATCTATAATTAAAATTTATTACTCCAGCCTCTGACAAAGATACAAACAAAGCCAAAACACATCTGAAGTATCAGAATTGGAAGACAATCTCTTAGATGCAATCACAACAACTTATCTAGACGGATACTTTAGTATAGTACTGAAGAAATGCCATACTCCTAAAGATGGTGGTTTTCAGATCATCTCTGCCAACGTCTCCTTCCTCTACTGTGATAATTATTCTTGAACAGGTGCTTAGCACTAAATATTTCTATTGATTCTACAATTTTATATACATGTATAATATATGCACTCATTTGCTGTCTAATTTATACTCCTTCCTGCACTGCACTGCAATTGGTGCATACATGTTCTACTCAAAATTCGAGAAGCTAAACCCAGATTGTGGGATCACTTTGCAGAATACTTTCAGAGGCAAATCAGAGCACCCTGTTGCTTACCATTTGAATTCTTCATCCTTTTCCCACTCTGAATTGTTGTCTTACTGCCTTGAAATACGTGGCTGAACATAAAACTGAGCAACAGCATTGCATCTTTCATCTGGGCATGTCGATTTTTGGACTTTCACTCAAGTTTGACATTTTTATCTAAGTGTATCAAGCCTGGTCACTTCTGTGGTAAGTCATTCATCTGTGTTACTGGCTCAGCTTTTCTCTCTCCATTTGCAAAGCCTGACCTGCTACACGTGTTCCACTACACTGAACCTTGCAACTTGTAAGATCCTGTTTATGTTCTCATCCAATAATGTCCTCATTTCACAGCTTTCGTTCACTTTGTCTCACTATAAGACCATAGGACCATAAGATATAGGAGCAGAAGTAGGCCATTCAGCCCATCAAGTCTGCTCCACCATTCAATTATGACTGATCCAATTCTTCCAGTCATCCCCACTCCCCTGCCTTCTCCCCATACCCTTTGATGCCCTGGCTAATCAAGAACCTATCTACCTCTGCCTTAAATGCACCCAAAGACTTGGCCTCCACAGCCACTCGTGGCAACAAATTCCACAGATTTACCACCCTCTATCTAAAGTAATTTCTCCGCATCTCTGTTCTAAATGGACGTCCTTCAATCCCGAAGTCATGCCCTCTTGTCCTAGACTCCCCTACCATGGGAAGTAACTTTGTTATATCTAATCTGATCAGGCCTTTTAACATTCTGAATGCTTCTATGAGATCCCCCTCATTCTCCTGAACTCCAGGGAATACAGCCCAAGAGCTGCCAGATGTTCCTCATACAGTTCCTGGAATCATTCTCATGAATCTTCTCTGAAGCCTCTCCAATGTCAATATATCCTTTCTAAAATAAGGAGCCCAAAACTGCACACAATACTCCAAGTACTATCACCCCCATTAATCTTTCAACCAGGTGACCTCATGGAGGCAACCCTAACTTCATCCAATCCTACCCATCTCTCCTCAACATAGTCTGCAAATCATAGCTAACTTGCTTTCTCTCAACTTTAGTTCTGAGAGTGTCTAGAACTAAAATGTCAACTTTGTCGCTTTTTGCAGATGCTGCCAAATCTAATGAGTGTTTCCAGTATTTCTAGTTTGAGATATTTCCCATGTTAAAAGGAAGTTCTGCTGTAATTTTAAGAAGTTCCAACTGTAGTTTACTGCAGTTGTGAGGAATATATTGCAAGACCATATACAAACTGATCAAAAATCATTGTCAAAATAACTATGAACAAATTGATAATGTCACAATTAAAATTTGAAAGCCACAGAGTATGGAAGAAATTATTTATATATATTTTAGCAACATATAACAGGCCCGTGGTGAAGTGTCATCTAGATTTAATGATTAGATAGTCACTAATCACAAATATCAAGTGATAAGTTATATTTAGAAACTCAGAACCTACTGTTTGGAATTACCTTGCTTTGCCAGAAACATCACTGTACTTGTCATTCAGACCAAGACCCACCATCAAACTAATCAAATACAATTGCTGAACTAATCCACACAACTCGCCTAAAAATTTATTCCAGTGTTACATGGGACTTTGAACAGCATGGTAATTATTAACTAAAGAACCACCCTTCAAGCACTGTAACTTTACTTGTAAAACTGTGGGGTCTATGTTCTTCAAATTTTAGAGATACAAATAAAACAAAAATGTAAAAAATCTTTATTTTTCATAGTCTAATTCTGCCTTTTTTGTCTCTCATTGTTACTTTCTGTACATGCTTTGATATAGATTTTCCTTTTTTTAGATACTGTGCTGCTGATTAAGGACTCCTCACCTTTAATGGTTAAGGAAATATATACTTATTTTCCCTATTCACCCACTCCTCGATCTGAGAGGCAACTCTGTGAATGGCCTTCTAATTCAAAGTTCCAATGCAAAAGCCTAGGGAAAGTCTGTGGTAAAGCAAATATGATGAATGGCTGGCATCTGTAATTCATTGACGCTTGCAAAGTCCAAACCGCTTCACAGTAAGGCAGAGAATACATTTCATATGAGTCCCAGAACCAACCAACTATCAAAGCCCACAATTATCCAATAAAAGTATATAATATTTACTTTGTTCACAAGACAACTTCATGTAAGATGCTATAAATATATATATTTTTTAAATACTAGTCAATTTTATGGGCATGTATGATCAGGAAATAACATAAACCTCTATTTCTAATGTCAGAGGCACACAAAACAACATGATATGAATAGACTTCACGCACTTTTCACATGTCCAATTGAAATCTTCTGTTGGGCAACTTACATTATGTAATGATTAAAATGCGACTTAATGTTGGCTCGAAACTATATACTGTAACGTACAATATGAAAAATACATTTATAGCAAATTCCATGACTAGAATTTTAAGGGTTAAACAGTAACAGATAAAATGTAAAGAAAGAAAATCCTGCTGATACAACATCTGTACAACAACAGGCATGAAATAAATTACTGCAAAAAAAAAAGACATCAAATCCCAGTGAAAGTATTAAGACATCACTTTTGACAGTATGAGAGATAAATAAAACTTGCATAACTTTTAGATAGATAAACGCATTAGTCTCACAGTGTATGGAACACCCACAGCAGCTTATGAGCTAATGTCATATCATCTAGCTGCCTGATCATTTTCAATTCGAAGGAAACAAATAACCTACTGTTTATTATACAACACCAAAAAAAAAGAGCAAAGCTTCCAGTTTCTAATTGTGTGCCTTTTTCCCCCCACAATGAACAAATGTATTAAACAATCTCCAAAGAACAGAAACCCAACATATCTTTATTAAAAATCCACCTGGCCATTTTAAAACAATTTCCATTGGAATCATTTCTAATATAAATTAAGCATGCATTGAGTAGAACGCAAAGACCTTTGTATCATGGAAATCTTATAAAATTAGTTACAAAATAAAATGAAAACTGCTACTGGCTTTATCTTTGAACAAAACTAAAATCAAATCTGGGTAATTGGCAAGATAAGCTCTGTTAATAGGAGATATTCCTCTCCATTTTGTGTTTCCTACATACATGAATATTATGTCCAGATATTAAGTGTGATTCATCTATGAAACAGACCACTATTCTATCAAATGAATGGATTTTTTTTTACCGAAGTATACAAGATGAAGTATATAATGGAACTAGGATCCATTATAATGCATCATTTCAAATTTAGAATATATTATCTAAAGTTCTAAAGAAATATCCTATATGATTACTTTATGACATGAGGTATATACATTTATAAACAAAAATAAAGAGCAAAATAATATTCAATGATGCATAATAAAAAATGAAGGCAAAGAAATGAAGAATCACTTTATCATTCTTTCAAGGTTTTCTTTTTGTGAGATATCAAATTATTAATTGCTTCCAAAAGCAGCAATACTATTGCCCATTAATGATAAATAAACTGGCAGAGCACTTGACTATGAAGTATCTAAATAATTCCCCTTTCATCACAAAAGAATATTTTTTCATAATATTAGACCCTATCCGAATTAGTCTCACACTGCATTGTACGCTCAAGATTAATTGGAACTGATTGATTTAGCATACAGTATGTATTCAGCAAAGGGGAACACAATATCTGCTAACATTTATTTCCAGCCACAATTAAAAAGTCATAAATAAATATATACATAATGTAAATGACATCCATGAAACAAATCCACTTCAAACCATTTAAGCCCATTAGTAGCACACTATGTGGCTTTAAGATTTGGGTTGCGGAAGGACCCCTTGGTGATTTATTTAATATTAATTTCTAATGGCCTCCCCTCGGCTATGCAGCATGCCTCCAAAAGTCCAGAGTATGTATGTAAAAATGAGTGCCTTGGTTCTCTAAAACACTGGGACATGTTTTCAGCAGATTCCTGGCAAGTTATGCCAGAGATTGGATTCACTTATTTGTAGATTTTTTTAATGCCACTGAGAACTACCTACTTTTAACAGTCTATAATGTTGTTGTTTATTTAGCTGTTTATTGTTTGCCATAAACTTAGGTCCATTAGCTTACATATGGATCAGTGAAGTAAAATTATAAAGAGAACTATTCAAATTTCAGTTAATTCTAATTTTATGAATACTATTAATGAATTGATTTTAAAATAAATGCTCCTCGAAAGATTAAGGACACTGTAAACCAATTTATTATCATCAAGTTAAATAATTATAAATGGGACTATTATAACTTCATTAGCTAACTTTTTTTTTTAAAAAAAGTTAACTATATCAACTCTATTTGATAGTTCATGCAAAAGCCAGGGAGATTGACCTTCCAAATTTTCATGGACGGAACTATAGGCAGCAATTCTCGCAGAGAGACCTGGCCACCAAGATGTGCCAAATTCCACTTGTATTTTCAAATTCTTTTTTTTAAATTCTGAGGTCTCATTGATCTTTAAGCAAGATAAAATCCATGTCCAATAACAACTTGTAAAAGCCATTAATTTCAAACCAGAAACCAGAATAATGTTATGCCATACCATTGTTATTTGTAACTCCCAAACATTAAACTGATTAGAAGGAAAAGACAGGAACCTGAAATGTGAGTCTAACTTAATTTTATTTTAAGCAAGGTGCACACGTATCACCTGGTGGTGTCATAATGTATGCATTGCACTTACTGTCCATTACATCTTAAGTTACTTATTAAGTTACTTAAGTTATTTACATATAACCCACTATCAATTATTTAAATGAACAAGAATGCTTAATCAAACAATACATTTACAATATTACTCAAATATTACTTAAATATTAAATACACAACATTCCTCCCTGCTTAGCTATAAACTCCAACTCAATATAGAATGTACCTCAACTATATATGTAGTATGCTATATAATACAAGTATAGTAAATTTTAAATTGTTCCATTCAGTCTACAGATTTAATGATTGTGGAAGATTCCTTACTCTTGCAGGATAACCTCTCTCCTGACAAGGGAGGTGTGATGTGTGACTGTGAAAACAATCTCAGGTACAGAGGCCTCCTCCTTGATGGTCATAGGAGTTGACTCTGAAACTGCAGGAAGTGGTTCTGACAGCTCTGGACACACTTCTCCGTTTCTCAGCTTTTCCTTCTGGATCTACTTCAATCCTTGCTTCTCATTTGATCCCTATCACGGTCTCGCTCACTGTCCCAATCCCGCTCTTTTTCTTTCTCATATTCCTTCACTCTTTCATGCCTTTCTCTTTTTTCCCTTTTCTTCTTTCTAGAAATTGCATCTTGATCTTGGGAAAGTGCATTTAGTTCACTGAATTAATCCTTCTATAGCTCCCTTTACAATCTGATCGCTCTTCATTGTTAGATCATCCACATCATCTGACAAATTCTGTTTCCATAGCTCCATTGACTTGATTCTTTTTGGTCTTCCATTCATCCATTTGGGCTTTGGTCTTTGCATCTAATTCTACAAACAGCTTTGTGTCTCCCACTTGAAATTCATGCATGCAGGGTAGATTCTAGTTCTTGATACTCACAAAAGCCAAATATTTGCAGCTTTCCTGAAACTCCCTGAACTCTCTCCCGGCTTAAAACCAAGCCACTTTGCACAAGTAACTTCCTGATTAATGTATCAGAATCTTTCTCAGACATGTTGCCTACAGAAATTGTTATAGTTGGACCACTGCTTTTGTAAACTTTCACACTTCCTCTGAGCAGCATGGTCCTTCCTTGGTCCAATATGCTTTCCAAACAAATGCAGAGGTTGGCACCAATGCCTGTTTGCCCTCTGTTGGGCAACAGTTCAAGGTGTACAGCATGGAGATATTTGTGGCATCATCCAGTACCTTTCTTAACTTGCTTCCAGTTGACTCTATAGCAGGCGATGTAGCATGTCAATAGCAGATGGGTCTCAAGTTGTAGTTGTCTTAGCCACTCACAACCCCACAATGCTGGCCGTCCTGATTTTACCTTGTACAAGCCCAGTCTGGCTTAGTAGTTGTTGGATTTCACTGTTATAAATGTCATTCCCACAGGAGTTATTTTTTCTCCGGTATAAGTTCTTAGTTGAATATGCACAGGCTTCAGTTTAGTATCTTTGAAATGCCTTTCAAACTCATTTTGTAGAACGATTGCAACAGCCAAGCAAATGTCCAATTTCATTTTAATGAATTTGCCATTCACTTCTGGTCTTAGCCATATTGCTAAATATGAAATACACAACAATCATTATACTACCCTTTCTTAATTAGAGTTAAAAGCTCAGAAACAAAGATATATATAGGCCAGCTGAAACAAGGCTTTGAAATTCTGAGTACCTAAATACTGTTGGCGCGTGGCCAAGTGGTAAAGGCGTTTGTCTAGTGATCTGAAGGTCGCTAGTTCGAGCCTTGGCTGAGGTTGTGTGTGTCCTTGAGCAAGGCACTTAACCACACATTGCCCTGCGACGACACCGGTGCCAAGCTGTATGGGTCCTAATGCCCTTCCCTCGAACAACATCAGTGGCGTGGAGAGGGGAGACTTGCAGCTTGAGCAACTGCCGGTCTTCCATTAAAAAAACTTGCCCAGGTTTGCGCCCTGGAAACTTTCCAAGGGAAACAAATCCATGGTCTATCGAGACTAACGGCGGCCTACACTACACACTACATACCTATGTACTAGTACATTGATAAATCTGGCTATTTTCACAAAGTTAACCAAATTGCAAGACATTTGACAATTTCACTAAAATATAATTACTATGAGTTTTCTATACTTATTCCTAATATCATCACAGAAGAATCAATGGAAGGTAATGTTTACAATGGATTTGAATTTTGATTGAGACAGTATGAATATGCTTGATAAACAACTTCTAAATTTTTGAACTAATTAGCATCCTTGAGTAAAACAACTGTATCATCTTAGCACATTGGTAATCTAAAAGCAGCATTAGCTTGCTACTTATTGTGTTTCTGTAAGATTTACAGAATCTGATTGACGCATTTCCCTAAATCAGATCTACGTTGACATCAGAGGCAGAAAGGAACAGCCGGTAGATGAAGTACTGAGTATTTTGTGAAATGTGGTGAAAATCACACTAGATCATCCTATGTCAATATTGGCACAGTAGACATATTCCCAGACTAAGGCACAAAGTTCTTGTTCAACCATAAGTGATGATCTTATAACTACATATTATGCATTTACTTCTTCAAAACATTCCCTTCCACAAGTAAGTAAATACAGTAATAAAATTTAGCTTCAGTCTAACTTGAAAAGCATTGGGCACTTCACAAACGTTTACGAGTTCAACTTCAGTTGGCATGTATATGTTAAGTTTAAAGTAAACTTGGTTACAAAACTCAACACTATTCCAAAAATAACATGTGCCTCCTTCCTTCAGAGAATCTCTAATTTTAAGATGTAATGGACAGTAACTTCAGTTTATTGGTGAGATCTATGGTGGGGGAGCTATGTGGCCTTGGTTGTTGTCCAGACCAAACCCTAATGCCATAGCATCACTTGTTACGGCCACTCAGGGGAGGTGGTGTGGGAGGAAACAGAGATGCGACAAGTGCATTGGAATCCATGTGTTGCGAGCTGGCCCCTAACAGGCTGTCTCTCCTGTTGGTACTGCTCTCTGGTGTTCACCCCCTGGAAGCCAAGCGGGATTGCCTTTCTCGGCGGCTGCGGGAGATAAGAAACTGCTGTGTTCTTATTCTTGCAGAAACGTGGCTGCAGGACAATATCCCATGAACTATCAATCTTCAGGCCATTCCACTGAAGGTACTAATGTTACCTGTGACTGTATCTGCCATTGTAACTTTATATGATGTATGTGACTGCATTTACTGCATTTTCTACCTTGGCCCCAAAGAAATGATGTCTCATTTAACTGTATACACGTGGATGATTGAATGACAATTAAACGTGATCTTGAATTTGCTCTATCACTGATTACAAAGTAAATTAGGTCTTGGAGACCTTTCACCGTTCTAGATTAAAACGCATCAAAAATTCACATCAAGCGGTATTACCCATAAAAAGCAGTACAGACTGCATTTACAAGAATGAATTTTGTGCAAGTGATGTCAAAACATATAATGCATGCAGTTTAATTTCCCTATTGATAGTTGAATGTTATTATATCATATGCACAGACAATCCAAAAACTTTAGCAAACTCTACAGCCAGAATAGTTTAATTTTCTCATTGTATATTTTCCCCATGCAATCCACAAAATAGAGTATAACAATTTCATAAGCAATTTTGCTACCTATCCACCAATGCAATCATGCTGAACAACTGCTCTCTGCCTATCACTTTTATCCCAAGTACTATTCTCCAGAGTTCCCAACACAGTTTCCTCTCACAAAATAATTAGCCTCCACATGGCAAATACCTAATGATTCCTACTATTTTTAACCATCCACGCAAAAACAAAACAAGTCCCAAGTTAAAATGACTTTAAGAACAATAGAATCTCCCCACTAAGCTTGGTTTCAGCATACTACATTCAGAACTAAGATTAAGCAGTAAATGCAAGATATACCTACTTATTTAGGGTACAGTACTGTCAATTGTACATATTGAATACAGGCCTATTAATGTAAGAAGATATGCAATTAATGGAGTGCATATTAATAATGTTCATAATTATTTTCACACCATTTTCAAAAATATCTTTCAGAAGTCTAACTGGTGAACCAATAAAAGGATTATTCTTTTTTTTGTAATTTATTTTTTTATTGAAGTTCATCAAACAAGATGTATTTCAGACATTGTATATATATATATATCATATAATCATTCTATATTAAGGAAACAGTTGCTTGTTACTGCTTATTTCACAATACTTAAACCTAAGTGGCAGTTTTGCTTTTAAACTCAAGAGCTGTGAAGTGAATTCAGCATAACATCGTTTGATTCACCATCAAGCAAGTGCAATGCCATTTTCATAATCCTGTTTCCACTTACTGACAGAATCTTTGATATAATTTCTTTGCAATCAGTGCAACATTCTTGAGCATCTGGTTGCTTGCACAACCACAATATTTCCTGCATTTTAGTAACACTCATGCCTTATCTTTGTGTACTTCTCCTTGTTCAAGGTCCTCCAAAGTCCTAACCACATATTCACACATGAACAGATTATCATTTGGACCACTGTTGTAGCCTCTTTGATGCAGTGACTAAGAATGTAAACAGAACATCGGGGGCAGGATATATTCCTTTTAGTGCTATATCGTACTGCAAACGACAGCAAGGGTAACAAAATAAGGCTCTATTGCTTGAATTATGAAAATATTTTGCTAATGCTT
Organism: Hemitrygon akajei; assembly: GCF_048418815.1. Lineage (NCBI taxonomy): Eukaryota > Metazoa > Chordata > Chondrichthyes > Myliobatiformes > Dasyatidae > Hemitrygon > Hemitrygon akajei. The sequence goes on from NC_133125.1 coordinate 36,220,462, forward strand.
TTATTTAATAGAGAGCCAGTTGGGAACAGAATGAGCAAATATGATATTCAAGGCAGAACATGCTAAGTGAATTATGGCTGAGGTTTGAAAAGGCAACGGAGAATTGGAGCATTGCACCCCAACCCTCACTGATCAAATATTTCAAAAATGAACAAAGTAAATATTGGTTGCTTCTTGACCTATAAATTTATAAATAATAAAATAAATGAGATTATCAAGATGCTAGTTATAAGCAACTTAAAACCCAGAAATATGTCAGATGTGGTAATTTAGCTAAATAGAATGAAGTTGTATATAAAATAACCAAATAAATTATGATATATGAGATTAATGGAGAAATGTGGGAAAAAATATTACAAAATCCAACACTCAGTAATACACCTTGATATCAAATCAGCAAAAGGAATTTTAATGCTACTTCGTATAAAATCAGAAAGATCTGCAATTATTTTTGTATAAGGTACTAGTCACATGCAGCAGAATTAATCTATACCATCAGCAAATGGAAAACGTGCATAGATTATTAAAATATTTGGAACCAATGGAATAAAACAAATGATTCACAGAACTGAGAAAGTAGTTATTGGGTGGGAGAAACAGAGAAGATGTCAAATGGAGGACAAAATGACCATTATTCAAAGTGAAACAACACACACAAAATGCTGGTAGAACTCAGCAGGCTAGGCAGCGTCTATAGGGAGAAGCGCTGTCGACGTTTCGGGCCGAGACCCTTTGTCAAGTGATTGGTGTTAGGATTAACAACAAGGGAAGTTATAATTTAGTTTATATCTACTAATGTCAAACAGTGCAAAGCTGATGAGTTGGATGAAGCTACTATTTGGTGATCAATGGTTTGTAGGATTTTATTTCAGTTTATTTTCCTGCAGTCCTTCTTCCAAAAAAATAGCAGACTTCAGCAAGTTAGCATTGAATGAGAATGGTAACTAAAGCAAACTTTTCTTAAACATTCTTATACTATCCAGCACTCCTTGAAAACCTTTTGGATCACAAGATGCTTGGTAAGATTGTTTAGGTGATATATATCTTTCTATCCATTAGCTAAATTCCATTCTCAAAATTCACAGTCCTAATTTTGCAAGTAGTCTATAATTTTATGAATAATTCTCAGTATAGAAAATAAAAAAACTCATATTTTCAAAGAAAATAATGAATCTCAGTAAAACGACCAGTCACACCTAATTACCAAAGGAAGTGCAGTAGAATAAATGAAAACCATACTGCAGAAAAAATACATATGAATTAATTGGTGTCAGCCACATAACATGAAACGTGCTACAGTAAACGAACTATCAAATGAAAAAGCAGAGAGAATACACAGCCGCATTGAACAAAGATTTTTTTCTACAGGGCTATGCATGGTTGACCCATGATATTTAATAAAGTGCATTAAAGATTTTTTAATTCATAGTTTTCATGGCTGATATCCGGACTTTAAATGCATTCTGCTCCTGACAGCTAAGTCATGGATTGATCCAGAGAATTGAAAACATCCTGCTCAGTTCTATATTAAGGAATTCCTATGAGCCATCACACAGTGACACGCCTCTCAGAATGAAAGAATGTAATATTTCATTTGTGATATTCAAAAACATGATGGATCACACTTCATTAAGAAAGTTATTAATATGCATTATGCAAATCAGTCCACAATTAAGCATTTATGTCTGTAAAGAAGTGGTAACATCATTCAAACTGTGCTGTGAATGTTGTTTGTAATATCAAAAGTAAACATAAAATGTGATGGAATGGACCACCCTGCATATTGCTGTTGTTGAATTATATCCAGTTTTCCCAGAAATTCACTCACCTCGAGGGTCATGTACACAGTACTAATAGCGAGCTTTGTATCTCCTTCCGACAGTTCCTTTAGATCTTTTAGCAAAATCTGTTCAGTAGTTAAACCTAAAACAAAGGCACAAAAAAAGTTAATATTTTCTTTACACACCCTATGAATAATCATTTATATTGCTGTTGGCTATTATATTTCACAGGAACCAGCATTTAAATTGCTTTGAAATTTTATTTATTGCTTAAAATAGAATTAGTAAAGTTGTCTGTTGCTTAAAATTCATTTGCAGCAGTAAGTAATGCCAAGCAAGCAAAAGGAATATTGGATTTCTCTGGTAAATGCCAGCAGTACTTAACTGAACAAATGAAACAACCCCAGGAAATGATTGCTGAGCATTTCCAAAATTTTCTATATTTAATTCAGATTTCCAGCATCTACATTTCTTTGATTTCACTAGCATGCGTTCAATACACAAATCAATGATGCCAGAGAAATCATCTCTCAAACCGTCTGCCAGCTCAGACCTCTACATGCTCACCAACTGCATAATTCAATTGGGGTTGCAGGATTGAGAGGAAAGTATACAGTAATTTTGTTTCGTTGATTGTGTTTTGCTTAAAGCTTTTAGTTACTTAAATTTGTTTTTTTTTTAAGTATTTCTGTTAACATTGAGAGTACAAGTATTTTACACAATTATAAATTCTTCATTATCTTCTTAAAAGTTTTAAACCCTAATAATATTGATGCCTGGCAAAGTTGTGGATAGAATTCTGCCGGAAAGTAAACTTGAACAGGGAGTTCTGAGGGTGCAGTTTCTCCATGGTGATATTCAGACTTTCCACTGTCCATAAGTGGAGTTGTTCCTACAGATCTGCTGGCTTCACATGGTACTCTTGGGCAGAGGCAGTAATACCCCAGTCACTGGGTGTTTTACAATAACATCTACGATTTATTATTCACCAGGGTGCTAAACATTCATGCCATTTATTACTTCAAGTCATTACATGAATATTATTTCTTACAACAAATTATTTTATTTTCATACAGCTTTGCATGCAAGTGTGTGCTATTCAGTGAAAATATGCAACAAAAGTACATATAGTTCTTCTTCCCAAGTGACCATTTATTACTTAAACTTAGCAAATTGTAGGAGATCGGATTTCTTTTTAAATGCAGCATGCTGCATGAAAATGGATTAAATGTATAAAGAATGCTCATAAGGATACAGCAGATAAACAGCAGGAAAGGGGATAGCTCTTTGAAAGATTCATACTCATAATATGCAATATCATATTTTCATAAGTAAAAAAAATATATAAATGATGAAATAAACTTTTCATTATATTAAAATTTTGCAAAAGTTCAGAAATTTTTCATATTTGGCATGAGGATAAGACAAAGGCCTAGTATTACAAGAAGTGAGTGGGTATATTTTAAGTCAAGTGCAAATAATGACTGTAATACCAATTCTGTTCTGATCCTATGCAAATTACATTGGCCCTTGTTCAAATCACAGCTCAAAACTCCCTGTTCCATGGGAAAGAATAGTAAGGGCTAATAACTTGTAAATAGGCATATGGATTGAGAGAACCACAGACAAAGCCTTGGTAGAGAAAATGGAATGCATCAGTGTTGATGGTCATGTTTCAGTAACTTTATGAATTATGTTCTATTGTTGTAATAGAAAAGTGGTTTTACTGTTAGGTATTTGATAATTATTTTATTCTGTAAACAGGAGTTAGTCTGTTACTTAAGACTTTCTGTAACCGCTATTCTGATATCAAAAAATAGTTTTACTGGTAATAAGCCCATAACACACGGAAGCAAAATTAGGCCATTCAGCCCATTGAGTCTGTATATTCCATCATGACTAATTGGTTATCCCTCTAATTCCCATTCTCCTACCTTCTCCCAGTAACCTTTGACAACCTGACTAATCAAGAAACTATCAATCTCTGCTTTAAAAATACCCAATGGCTTGGCTTCCCCAATCATCTGTGACAATGAATGCCAGAGATTCACTACACTGTCCTACGAAATTCATCTTCATCTCTGTTCTAAAAAGACATTTACTTAATTTGAAGCAGTGCTCTTTCATCCTAGACTCACCCAAGAAAGGAAGCAGCTTCTCTCTATGCACTCTATCTAGGCCTTTCTATACTGAATAGGCTTCAATAAGATCTCCCACCTTTCTTTAAAAGTCCAGCCTCGACAGGCACAGAGCCATCAAATGCCCATATTAACCCTTTCATTCCTAAATCATTCTCGTGAACCTCCTGTAGACTCTCTCCAATATCAGCACATCTTTTCTTAGATAAGATGCCTAAAATTGCTCATAATACTGCAAGTGTGGCCTCACCAATGCCTTATAAAGACTCAGCATTACATCCTTGCTCCCGTATTCTGGTCCTCTCCTTCCTTACCACAGACTCAACCTGCAAGTTAACCTTTAGGGAATCCTGCACAAGGATTCCCTTCCCACCTATGACTTTTGAATTTTCTCTCTATTTCTAAATAATCTATGATGTTATTCATTCCACTGAACTGCATGACCATACACCTCACTACACTGTATTCTACTTGCTACTTCTTTGCCCAATCTCCCAATCAGTCCAAGTCCTTCTGCAGACTCCCTGCTTCCTCAATACAAACTGCCTCTCCACTGATCTTTGTGTCATCCACAGATTTAGCCACAAAATCATCGATTCCATCACCCTAATTATTGATATACAAAGTGAAAATAAGCAGTCCCAGCACTAACTTCGGCTGAACACCACTAGTCACGAGCAGCCAGCCAGAAAAAAATCCCTTTATTCCCACTCTTTTCCCCATACCTGTCCATGCTAGTATCTTTCCTGTAATACCATGGACTCTTGTCTTTTTAAGTACCCTCATGTATGGCACCTTGTCAAAGGCCTTCTGAAAATCCAAGTATACAACATCCACTGACTTTCTTATGTCTCTTATTTTTCCTGAAGAGAACCATGCTGACTTTGACTATTTTGTTATGTGTCTCCAAGTACCCAAAACCTCATCCTTAATAATGGACTCCAGCATCTTCCCAACCACTGAAGTCAAGCTAATTGGCCTATAATTTCCTTTCTTCTGCTTCCCTCCCTTTTTAAAGAAAGTAGTGACATTTGCAATTTTCCAGTCCTCCGAAACCATTCCAGAATCTAGAGATTCTTGGAAGATCATTGCTGATGCCTGAACAATACCTTCAACTATCTCTTTCAAAACTCTGAGGTGTAGTCCATCTGGTCTAGGCGACTTATCTACCTTCAGACCTTTCAGCTTCCAAAACACCCTCCCCTTAGTAATAACAACTACACTCACTTCTGCCCAAGATACACTTGAATTTCTGGAACACTACTAGTGTCTTCCACAGTGAAGACTGATACAAAGTACTTATTAAGTTTACCTGCCATTTCTTTGTCCCTCATTACTACACCTCCAGCATGATTTTCCAATGGTCTGATATCCACTTTCACCTCTTTTACTCATCTTAATAAAACTTGATATCCATTTTTATTTTATTGGCTAGCTTACCTTCATATTTCATCTTTTCTCTCCTTATGGCTTTTGTAATTGCCTCTGTTGGTTTTTAAGAGCTTCCCAATCCTCTAACTTCACTATTTTTTGTGATAGTGCATGCCCTCTCATGTTTTTTTTGCTCTCTTTGACTTCTCTTGTCAGCCATGGTTGCCACATACTCCCTTTAGATTACTTCTTCATCTTTGAGATGTATCTATCCTATGCTTTCCAAATTGCTCCCAGAAACTCGAACCACAGCTGTTTTGGCCATCATCCCTGCTAGTGTCACTTCCTATCAACTTTGGCCAGCTCCTATTTCATGCCTCTGTAAATCCATTTATTCCACTGTAATACTGATACATCTGACTTTAGCTTCTCTCTCTCAAACTGCAGGGTGAATTCTTTCATATTATGAGGGCAAATTATGAGGCTATAAGGCTAGAACTTGCAGGTGTGAATTGGGATGATGTTTTTGCAGGGAAATGTACTATGGACATATGGTCGATGTTTAAGGATCTCTTGCAGGATGTTAGGGATAAATTTGTCCCGGTGAGGAAGATAAAGAATGGTAGGGTGAAGGAACTATGGGTGACAAGTGAAGTGGAAAATCTAGTCAGGTGGAAAAAGGCAGCATACATGAGGTTTTGGAAGCAAGGATCAGATGGGTCTATTGAGGAATATAGGGTAGTGTTACGTACCCCGTAACTGGGTCACTTACCAGCAAAGATAGAGAGGTCCGTTGAAGTCTGATGGTACTATTTTTAACAGTATTTATTGATAGAAATACACAAAAATAATATCAATGCAAACACACAAATATACGTCGTCAATACTAAATCTAAAAGCGCGGGTATAATAATAATCAATAAGAAATAAGCTGTATCGTTGTCTAGGGGATAATGAATTGTCCGATGAAAATATATAGTTCGTTCAGTTCATACAGGCTGCAGCCGTTGGGGACTCTGTGTGGCAATTGTTGGAGAGAGAGAGAAACGGGATAAAACTTGCCCATTCTGTTTATGATGTCAATCCTTCGAGAGTCGTTGAGAGTTGAGTTCCCCGTTGTTAGCTAAAAACCGTTTTTCCGTGGCAAAGGTCACCGATTCCGGGCAAATGGAAGCGGACGCACTTGGCCTTCCACCGGCTTTCGCTATTACGGGATCGCTAGCATTTCTTCTGGTGCGTCTGAGGGGCTGTTCCCACAGACCCTCTTTTTATCCTGACTCACAGGGTCTCAGGTGTCAATCAGGTTGGGGATGATGCAATCCCTCCCCCAACCTCCTCCTTGGTTCATTGCCTGGGGCTTTGATTGCATCGTCCAGGATGCAATACACAAGACCATCTCCAAGAGACAATAGCCGGCATCAATGGGTCCGCCTTTCGGAGGCCAGGACACATTCTAACCCTTTTGTGGATTCTGCATGTCTTTCTCTCATTTCCTGTGTCTCCTGAATTGACTCAATAGTGATCTTGCGATTCTCACAAAGGAGGGGGCTACCCCCGCACCCTTCGGCCCCTCAGAACTGTGGTACATTCATAATATTAGCAAGAAAGAAGCTTAAGAAGGGGCTGAGAAGAGCAAGAAGGGGGCATGAGAAGGCCTTGGCGAGTAGGGTAAAGGAAAACCCCAAGGCATTCTTCAATTATGTGAAGAACAAAAGGATGACAGGAGTGAAGGTAGGACTGATTAGAGATAAAAGTGGGAAGATGTGCCTGGAGGCTGTGGAAGTGAGCGAGGTCCTCAATGAATACTTCTCTTCAGTATTCACCACTGAGAGGGAACTTGATGACGGTGAGGACAATATGAGTGAGGTTGATGTTCTGGAGCGTGTTGATATTAAGGAGAGGAGGTGTTGGAGTTATTAAAATACATTAGGACGGATAAGTCCCCGGGGCCTGACGGAATATTTCCCAGGCTGCTCCACGAGGCAAGAGATTACTGAACCTCTGGCTAGTATCTTTATGTCCTCGTTGTCCACGAGAATGGTACCGGAGGACTGGAGGGAGGCGAATGTTGTCCCCTTGTTCAAAAAAGGTAGTAGGGTAGTCCAGGTAATTATAGACCAGTGAGCCTTACATCTGTGGTGAGAAAGCTGTTAGAAAAGATTCTTAGAGATAGGATCTATGGGCATTTAGAGAATCATGGTCTGATCAGGGACAGTCAGCATGGTTTTGTGAAGGGCAGATCGTGCCTAACAAGCCTGATAGAGTTCTTTGAGGTGGTGACCAGGCATATAGATGAGGGTAGTGCAGTGGATGTGATCTACATGGATTTTAGTAAGGCATTTGACAAGGTTCCACACGGTAGGCTTATTCAGAAAGTCAGAAGGCATGGGATCCAGGGAAGTTTGGCCAGGTGGATTCAGAATTGGCTTGCCTGCAGAAGGCAGAGGGTTATGGTGGAGGGAGTACGTTCAGATTGGAGGGTTGTGACTAGTGGTGTCCCACAAGGATCTGTTCTGGGACCTCTACTTTTTGTGATTTTTATTAACGACCTGGATGTGGGGGTAGAAGGGTGGGTTGGCAAGTTTGCAGACGACACAAGGGTTGGTGGTGTTGTAGATAGTGTAGAGGATTGTCGAAGATTGCAGAGAGACATTGATAGGATGCAGAAGTGGGCTGAGAAGAGGCAGATGGAGTTCAACCCGGAGAAGTGTGAGGTGGTACACTTTGGAAGGACAAATTCTAAGGCAGAGTACAAAGTAAATGGCAGGATACTTGGTAGTGTGGAGGAGCAGAGGGATCTGGGGGTACATGTCCACAGATCCCTTAATGTTGCCTCACAGGTAGATAGGGTAGTTAAGAAAGCTTATGGGGTGTTAGCTTTCATAAGTCGAGGGATAGAGTTTAAGAGACGCAATGTAATGATGCAGCTCTATAAAACTCTAGTTAGGCCACACTTGGAGTACTGTGTCCAGTTCTGGTTGCCTCACTATAGGAAGGATGTGGAAACATTGGAAAGGGTACAGAGGAGATTTACCAGGATGCTGCCTGGTTTAGAGAGTATGGATTATGATCAGAGATTAAGGGAGCTAGGGCTTTACTCTTTGGAGAGAAGGAGGATGAGTGGAGACATGATAGAAGTGTACAAGATATTAAGACGAATAGACAGAGTGCACAGCCAGCGCCTCTTCCCCAGGGCACCACTGCTCAATACAAGAGGACATGGCTTTAAGGTAAGGGGAGGGAAGTTCAAGGGGGATATTAGAGGAAGGTTTTTCACTCAGAGAGTGGTTGGTGTGTGGAATGCACTGCCTGAGTCAGTGGTGGAGGCAGATACACTAGTGAAGTTTAAGAGACTACTAGACAGGTATATGGAGGAATTTAAGGTGGGGGTTATATGGGAGGCAGGGTTTGAGGGTCGGCACAACATCGTGAGCTGAAGAGCCTGTAATGTGCTGTACTATTCTATGCTCTATGATCACTACCTCCTTATGTTTCCTTGACCCTCAGCATGCAAATCAAATCTGGTTCATTACACAACACCCCATCCAGAACTGCCTTTCCCCTCGTGGGCTCAACCACAAGCTGCTCTAGGAAGTCACCCTGTAGGCATTCTACAAATTCACTCTCTTGGGATCCAGCACCAACCTGATTTTTCCAATCAGCCTGCATATTGAAATCCCCGTGACTATCATAACATTGTCCTTATATGCTATCTTCCATTGTAATTTGAATCTCACATTCTGTCTCCTGTTCGGAATATAACTTCCATCAGGGTCTTTTTAAACTTTCAGTTTCTTAACGCTACCCACAAGTACTCTACCTCCTCCAATTCTATGTCATCTCTAAGGATCTGATTTCAGTTTTTACCAACAGAGCCACCCAACTCCCTCTGCCTATCCTTTTGATACAATGTGTATCCTTGTGTGTTAAATCCTCAACTATGATCTTCTTTCAGCCATGACTCAGTAATGGCCATAATGCCGTACCTGCAATCTCTAACTGCGATGTAATAATCATCTATTTTATTCCATAATCTCGTCAACTCAGAATGTAAAAGCAGCAGCAAATTCATGCTTGGAAAGATCAGCTTTGACTGGTTCCTGGTAATGCTCCCAAACTCTTCCTCCGCTATACTGATGACTCCATTGGTACTATTCATGCACCCGTGCTAAGCTCATCAATTTCATCAGCTTTGCCTCTATCTTGCACCTTGCCCTCAAATTCACTTGGTTCATTTTTGACACCTCTCTCCTCTTTCTCAATCACTCTGTCTTCATCTCTATAGGCAAACTGTCAACCGACATCTTTTATAAACTTACCAATTCCTACAGCTTTCTTGACTATAACCCTTTCTACCCTGTCACCTGTAAAAATTATATTCCCTTTTCTCAGTTCCTTTGTCACCACCACATCTGTTTCCAGGACATCAGAGATGTCCATTTTCTTTATAGAAAGGGGATTTCCTACCTTCTTCGTTGATGCTACCCTCTTCTGCATCTCCTCCATTTCCCAGGCATTCCTGCTCACCCCATCTTATCACTTCCTTAATAGTGATAGAATTCCTCTTGTCCTATCTATGACCCCATGGGTCTCTACATCCAACACATCTTTCTCACAACTTCTGCCATCTCGTAAGAGACCCTACCACTAAACGCATCATTACCTTCCTTCCCCCGACTCTCCACTTTCCACAAGGATCGCTCATTCTGTGATTTCCGTATCCACTCATTCCTCTCCACTAATCTCCCTTTAGGCACTTATTGTTGCAAGCAGCCAATGTGCTACACCTGCCCATTCAACTCGTCACCCACCTCCATTCAGGGCCCCAAAAATTCCTTCCAGGTGCGGCAACATTTCACGTGTGAATCTGCTGGGTCATCCAATGCTCCCGATGCAGCCTTCTATCTATACTTTGGTGCAATCTGACATAAATTGGGGGACCACTTCATCAAGAACCTCCATGCCATCCGCCAAAAGCAGAACTTGCCCATTAACCAACATTTTAATTCTGATTCTCATTACCATTCCAATATGTCGGTTCATGGCCTCCTCTTGTGACACGATGAGGCTATCCTCACGGCGGAGGAGCAACACCTGATATTCAGGTAGCCTCTAACCTGATGGCATGAATATCGATTTCTCCTTCCGTTAAAAAAATTCCCTCCCCCATTCACCACTCTGGCCTCTTACATCTTCTCATCCTGGTGCCCCTCTTCCGTCTCTTTTTCCTATGGGTCACTCTCTGCTCCTATCGGATTCTTTCATCTTCAGCCTTTACCTTTCTCACCCACTTGGCTTCACCTATCACCTGATAGCTATTCTTCTTCCTCTCCCCCCACTTTTTTTATTCTGGTGTCTTCCTCATTCCTTTCAAGTCCTAAAGAAAGGTCTTGGCCCAGAATATCAACTGTTTGTTCATTTCCATGGATGCTGCCTGACCTGCTGACTTCCTCCAGTATTTTGCCTATCTAGCTTTGACTGCTCTGGTCTGCAGCACCTTTTGTTAAATAAATCACCTGTTTTTTCAAACACCAACTCAGTATGGGTTTTCAGTTTTCTCCTACACTCCCCCATGAAACTGAATCATGGAACGACAATTAACACCTTGAATGAATCGCAAACAAGAATTTAGGCCTGAAATACGTTAGCAAGTGCTGCACGATTTAACATCATTTATTGAGGATTCAGAGGGAGGAGACTGACTACACTCATCAGAGCAGTTTGTCACAAACTGTCATGAGTCTGCTTTGTGTTGAACTAACAGCTGCCTTTTGTGGCTATGTTACGTCTTTTATTTCTGATTTCCAAAACAACCAGAAATGAGAGGTGATGGACTTAAGGCAAGGCCTACCAAATGGTAGGAGTAAAGTCACCAATAATACCTTACAACCACAAGAAACATTTCATTTTTACTGACTTTATTAAGCCCCTTTTTAGCATCGAACACCTTCAGCTAACCTTTGCTGAAGTGAAAAACAATTCAGTTTTTCTAGATTAAAAATAAAAAATATAAAGATTCAACAGGTCAGGTAGCTTATGTAGAAAGACAGAGTTAACAGTTCAGGTTATTGATGGTTCCTGACCTGCTGTTGCTTCCAGCAGTTTCTATAACCGATTATTACCAATTTCCAGCATCTGCACTTCTGTGATATCCAGCTTTTCCTCGATGCTTTCTGTACCCTTCTTGTCTCTTCTCAGACTCACACTAATTTGGAATAACTACAGCCCAATCATATGACAACTTTAGCACTGATCATCCAAGGTGACCCTCAAGAATGTTATCAAATAAAATGAAAAACTGCTGGCAAACTATTTCTAGTATTTTCTGCTTTTGATCTAGAAAAGGTGAATTGCTTTTCCCTCATTAATAAGCTGAGGAGTGCTTTAATTTCAAATCCTACATACAACTTAAAAGTTCAGTCATGAACATGATAGGCTACCGGTCATCATCAGGAGGAAATTATTTTAGCGTAACCATATCCACTTCACAACCATCTGTGCAATTAATGTCCTCCTTAGAGGCAAACTTCTCCCTTTCCCAACCTTTCCACAACCATTCTTTTTCTTATCCATCGACCTCAACTCGCACCACAAGAGGAACACAGGAAGGAACACAGAAATAATTTAAGTATATTTACTAGTGGGACAGACCATTCAAAGAGATTTTGGCTGATCTGTGAGTTCAGACTAATAATGATTCTAATCCTCTTCCTGAATAAAAATCTATCAGCATTGGATTTTAAAGTAACAACTGACTGAGCATCAAAAGCAATTTGTAAGAGCACTTAACAAATTTTCTTAAGAAATATCATACCGGAAATGCAAGTTTGTTTCTGTGTTCACTGATCCCTGACCAACTAGGTATCTCTAAAATGTTCTCTTCTTATTCTGAATTTGTTTACATAGAATTGTTCTTGAAAGGACTGTCTCTAATTTTTATGATATCAGACTCCTCTGTCAATGGGAATTGATAAAGTTGAGAGGAAGTATATTTTTTTAAAGGATCAATTAAATGACCACTTCTTTGTCAGCAATACGAACCCATTTCTAATGCAGTTTATGCAGACTACTGAATGCCCCACAGCACCTTTTCAGCTTTTTTTCCAGATAGCTTATACCACCAGAAGCATATCACAGAGTCATACAGCAATGGAGTACAGAAACAATTCATGCCTGCCTCGTTTCCTGCCTAGTCCCATCTCACATCCATGTACCTATCCAGACCTCTCAAATTTTGCAGTCGAATCTGCATCTACCACTTCCGTTGGAAGCTCATTTCACACCCTGTGAGTGAAGCAGTTCCTCCTCAGGTAGTCATTAAATATTTCACCTTTCACCCTAAACCTATAAACCTCTAGTTCTGGTCTCACACAACTTCGGGAAATCTATACCCCTTTATAATTATGGATACCTCTATGAGATCTTCCCTCATTTTCCTGCACTGCAAGGGAATAAAATCCCAACCTATTCTTGTTATTCAGATCCCCAAGTCCTGGCAACGTCCATGTAAATTTTCTCTCCACTTTTTCAAGCTTATTGACATCTTTCCTGTAGGCAAGTGACCAGAACTTCACACAATACTCTAACTTAAACCTGCTAAGCCAACATTGACTCTAACTGACCCTATCCAGAATGCCAAGCAACTTAATCTCCTGGATCAGACTCCCTTGCTGGATTTTGTTAAAGTTCGATGTAGACAATGTTCATCATCCTTCAGGGTAATCTCCACACAAAAAAAACTCTACATCAACCACACCTATTTGCTTGAACCCGGAAATTCTGTGTCCAACTAACTCTCACATAATCTAACTGAATTTAAATTCAAGCCATTTTCTTTTTGACATTTCAAGTGCTCTATCCCCAAACTATATACGTACCCTCCCCATCTCCCAACTTTACCAAGGAAACCTTTTGAAATAAGCTTAAAGGATTTTAAGTGTGATAAATTCCTTTTGAAGGACTTGGAGCACATGCTGCACATTTTACTCTGAAGCATTAAAGTGGCCCCACTAACACTATTTGCCATAACTCTAAAGTTGCATTCTTGCATTGGTCAAATGAAGAAAACAGAATATTAAGAAGCCCTTAGTTCATCCCACTCCAGTACCTTTTTACCTTGTTTGAGGCAAGCTTTGTAAGGCAACACACAGAATTCCCGGGGGAACTGCAACTATAATCCTGCCTAATTTGCAACCTTTGGCAGATTCCAGAAGGGAATGTGGGTTTTTGCTCCCAATCCTCGAAGCATTCATTACTAATGATTTATATATTGCGTTCATAGAATCTACCTCTAAAGTCTTCTTGCATTTATATTTCTATGCTATTTTTAGTTCTTAAACACTTTAAGTGACACGTATTGGCTCCAACTACACTTGCAGACTTCAGCATCGTGGATGACACTCAGGTAGTACTGCATTTTCAGACGTACTATCTTCCAAATAAGTTAAGACTAAGACTCTTACTTATTATTCAAGTGAAAATGAATCCATTTAATTAATTTATTAAAATATGCTCTCCACAGTCATACACAGATGCAAATACCCTTTCACCTGAATGTAATGCCTGTGGTGTGCAGAAGGTGATTATCACATTTGCCTATTTAATAACTGCTGTTACAGAGTTTCAGGGATCTGGGCACAATCCTGAATTTGGATGCTGTCATGTGGAGGTTGCACACTCATCCGGTGTCCATCTTTCTTGCTGATGATCCAGTTTCCTCCCACATTGCAAAAGATGTTAGTAGATTATTTGGATTTTATAAATTGTCATTAGCATCTTTGGTGCCAACAGGTTGCACAGAATTTAGTACTAGGAAGCAGCAAATGAAAATTTTAGGTATGGGATGAATGTCTTCCTATATAACATTATGAAACATAAAAATATATTACAGTATCTTAATGGGAATTAATAAATGTACTCTGCCTGTTGACCACTATACTTGTAAATAATTTATTCAACATTTTCTTGGTGTAACAGAACATTCAATGTTTAATTTATGCCTAAATCAGAACTTTACCAGTACTAATTACAGGTTTAAAGTAGGTTCTATACTTTTATGCTCTAAGGAAATGAAATCTGCTAGAGAAAAATAGAAGTAAATACCAGAAACATCAAGTTTTGCTTGTTGCAAAGCATCAAAAAACTCTTGATGCGCAGGAGGGTCAGGAAACCTCTGTTCCAGTGCAGCGATGATTTCCTTATCTTTTAGTGTTGCTCTTCCAGCTTCCGAAGTAATGTTCATGCAGTCTAATTTTATTACACCTAACAAATAAATAATAATCACATTTTTAGAATAGCATAAATATCAATGAAATAATTTTCTTTTGTAGTTTAATGAAACAGAAACTGAGTATCAATTACAATGTAAATACTGAAGTGATATCAACATCAAAATTTTAAATGAACTTATTCCACTCTTTGAAATTGCTCTGTGGGGCACCCCATCAATCATTTAATGGCTAAAAAATATTCCAATAATCTACTGTACAAAAGAACCAAAAAAGTTATGTGGATTAGAATTAGCGCAGTGTACTTTTCCTGGACAATTTTCACACAACATGGTAGGTATGTGAAGACTGAAGAGAAGATTGCAGCAACAGAGCACAGGGTCCATGATAAGCATCTATTTAGCATACAACATCAATTGCCAGTTGTACACGATTTATGTCACTCGACATACTGAATGGCATCTAGACAGTTGCCCTACAGACATATAGTGGACCTCCTCATAACTTGCAGAAGCATGCTATATTCATGTTACATGCACAATAGCACACAGTGGTCAGATTTCTGGTGAAACTTTCTACCAGTTGAAGCAATGAAATTTACAGGGCAATAGTACAAGAGTGTAAAGTTTAATACCATCACCAAATGCCGGCTTTCCTCTTGGCCCACCAATTACTTACAGTGTAATACTTACAGTTAATACATGGACTTAAAATAAACTGAGAGACACTCTGGTTGAATGGATGCACTCTGAATTCACAAAACTGAACATAAGTTTCACATTGCATTTAATCTTACAGATCTCATTTGCAACTGTTCCATACAGCAAGGAGATAGCCTAGTGATATGAGATATGGCAACAACCTTTCCCTCAATACAAGTAAAACAAAAGACCAGGCCACTGACGTCAAGAAGAGGGGTGGCGTTGAGGTCAAGATGGTTGACATCACCAAGAGCCAGTTCTGGTCCAACATCACAGGCCAAGAAAGCACCCTAGCGCCTTTACTTCCCCAGGTCGCCAAAGAAATCTCCTTCAACTCTCTCACTAATTTTTATTGATGTACCTATCTGGATGCAAAATGGCTAGGCATGACAACTGTTCTGCCCATGACAGCAAGAAACACAGAGAACGTGAACACAGTTCAGCAAGTCACAGCAACCAGCCTTCCTTCTATGCGCTCTGTCTACATTGCTCATTCCCTTGACGATGCCAACAACATGATCAAAGACCTAATACACCATCCCACTGCACAGCAGATATAAATGCCTGGGCACACATACTGTCAGGCTCAATGAGAGTTTCTATCCCACTGCTACAAGACTACTGAACATTCCCTTACAGCAGTGGGCAGCACAGTAGTGTAGTGGTTAGCACTTTACGGTATAGGCGAGCTGGGTTCAGTTCCTGACTGTAAGGAGTTCGACGTTATCCTCGTGATCGCGTGGGTTTCCTCTGGGTGCTCCGGGTTCCTCCCAATGTCCAAAGACGTGCCAGTTGATAGGTTAATTCATCATTGTACATTACCCGTGATTAGACTTGAGTTAAATTGGTGAGTTGCTGCGTGACATGGCTCGAAAGGCCAGAAGGGCCTGATCTACACTGCATCTCAATAATTTTCTTTTTAAAAAGCAATAAGGTGGACTTTTGACCTCACAACCTATCTCATATGGCCTTGTGACTTATGGTCTCTGTTTGTACTGCACTATCTTTGTAACCGTAATACATTACGCTGCATTCTGTTATTGTTTTACCTTATGCTATCTCAATGCACCTCTGTAATGAAATGCTCTGCAGAGATGATATGCTAGACATTCTTTTCATGTGCGTTGGTACATGTGACAATAATAAACAACTTTACCAATTTGCCCCAGAACACAACTTTTAGTTACTCATGGATTTTTATCTATCATGACAGAAATTTGATTCTGCCATTTTAGCTCTTACACTTTTCTCAGCACTGATGATAAGGTTAAATTACTGTTTTATCTCTTTGGAGTGAAGGAGGATGAGAAGTAACTTGATACAGGTGTGTAAGATGATAAGAAGCATTGATAGTGTGGACAGCCAGCACCATTTTCTCAGAATGGAAACGGCAAATACAAGAGGGCATAATTTTAAAATAATTAGAAGAAAATGGAGAGTGAATATCAGAGGTAGTTTTTTTAAAAAAATAAACACAAAGTGGTGGTTGTAATGGAACTTGCTGCCATAAGTGATACATTAGAGATATTTAAGAATCTCTTAGATAAGGACATGGATGAAAGAAAAGTGGAAGGCAATGCAGGAGTTAAGGTTAGATTGGTCGTGGAGTAGGTTGAAAGGTCAGCACAGCATCCTGGACCAAACAGCCCATGCCATGCTGCACAGTTTTATATTCTAAACCCCGTCTCCAACCATCCCTGCAGCTGAGCAAGCATTGTTATTCTCTACTCCAGTTCTAAAGAGAGGTCTCACCCTGAATTGTTAGCTCTGTTTCTCTTCCTACACACCTGCCAAGTATGTCCTACGTTGTCCGCTTTATTTTAGAACTCCAGTATCATAAGAGTTCTGATTTTCCTTTGGATTATGGTGACTAACACCAACGTTGATTAGATGCATGCAAGAGTAGGAAGCAAGTGCGCAGGTTGCTACGCACAGCTTCAAGGCATACTTGTGAAAGCGCTATTGCAGATACAAATATAAATGAGACAAAACTGGACACCAACCAAATCTTAATGACTTAATGGTCATAGGACAGTGTACCACGCAAATGTTATTCACCAAAATGCAGACTAAAATAGAATCTGCAAGATGATTATGTCTATCAGGTTAATGCATTGAACATTTGAGATGTGTTCCTCACTGATACAGATTACATTCTGAACTCTGGAATGTTTGATGGAGGTAAGGGATACAGAACTGAAGCATTATTCCAGCACACAGACTCACCCATACTATTTTGCAGATATATCAATACAATAAGCCGAACAAGTGGAAGCTGCAGCAAAAGATCAGAGAACATAAGTCATTCCTCCCTCCATGAAATGGAACTTGATTGGTACATTTCCATAACATTCATCAGAAAGTTCTAATTCAGTTTCTTGTGTTGAGTCCACAGATTCCACCATTACCAATGGATTTCATATATATTTTAGGATTTGGGTACATAACTTCAATCTGACATTCCATATCAATTTGGTCCTCAAGAACTACACCATTGCTACATTACATCATTCAGCTGAGATACTAAACTGGGGTCACATCAAGAAAGAGTGACACCAGAGACTGCACAAGTAGAAAGAAGCGTAGGGCTTTTAGACCTTCCTGATAGAGGATAGCAAAGAAAATGACCAGGCATCCAGAGCAAAGCGGTTGGAGCCAGTGAATTAGAAGCTGTTCAAATGATGGAGACATACGAGGTGTCCTTGATGTAGATTGGAAGGGACTGGATAAGAGGAGACAGGATGGAGTCAAGGTACATGAAGATAAGGTCATATCAACTCAGCTGTCAATATTAGAAGACAAAGTGAATTCTACTGCTGGCCAGAAAAATAAACTTCTCTCGCCCAAAAGGTAGACAGATTGATCTGTCTCATTACAATTTAAAGACGTGGTTGGTGCAATGTGACAGTGACAATTACCTATGATTTTGGATCACTGCTAAGCTTTGTCTAGAACCTATCCATGCTGCCGCCAATTGTACCCATCTTCAATGTCACTTCTACAACTCCTGCTCCAGGGTGACTTTGGCTGAGCAATACAGGATTCTTTGGTGCAAGGCACTGCTCGATATTCTGATCCATAGAGATCAGCAAGTGTCGTTGCACCAAACTTTTTTCTCAATTTTTCACATTAAAATGCTACACCTTTCCCTCCAGAAAAATCCTAACCTCCTGTATACTTCAGAGACATGGAAATCAACATAGACCTAATCTGAATTCAATATATATATCAGAGAGTTATTGTAATACTGTGTGTGTGCAGAATGGGCGAACCATGTAAATGTCATTCTCATGATCCCGGTCGCTCATAAAGGTTCAAGATAAGGATTTGATTTCAACTGGGCACTTGGCAGTGAAGCTGCATAGACTGCACAGCCTTAACATCATCAGTGACATTATCAATAGTGATAAAGATCCATACAGATCAGTCATGCAAAACTTGAATACTTGAATTGTTATTTTCCTTTCCAGGACTAAACAAATTAAGAATATGGAGAGGAAAATATGACCGAATTAATTCTCTGCTATTACTACATTTTTGATGACACCAATTCTGGGCAGCATAACACCAGCTAACTCGCTATTGTTTGGTGAGGCTTAAAGCTTACTTCTGAAAAATATGCATTTTCAAGTTTTGGCCATTTTTTAATACCCTTCAGTGACATGTTTAATGAGCAGAAATTCAAGGAGCCGAAAATTCCAGTCAGAGCCGAGACTGGAATAAATGTAAGGGCAAAATTCACCATAATTTTTTTTTAAAAAATTACCTTACTTCTCAGATGCAAGCCCTGGAATGGCTAAATTATTTATTACTATGCCACTTCAAGTGCAATGATATACAGTTTGCATACTACTGTGTCACTTTGGTATTCAATGAATAGTAAAATAAATTGTTATTTTTCCTCAAAGTACTATAGTTTATCATTTCACCCAGATTTTTTATTGTCCAACTGCTAACCTTTCATCATCTAGAAGCAACAAAAAATATACTTTCCTCCATACACTTTAGGGCTGGAGACATCTTTAAACAGTAATTATATCCTTGAAGGTCAGTAAAATTCAAATATATTTTCTGCTATGCAGCACATTTTCATGTGTTTTTTTCTGTTAAATGGTTCACAGTACCTTCTTTTTAGCTTATTACTTTCTGCAGTTTGTATTGGCAAAAATAGCAAAACAGTGCACTCTAATGGACAGCAGGGAATTAATGTCAGCATCTCTTTTATTTCTGCATGAACATGCGCCAGAAGGATATGACAGGATTTCTCCAGTGTTCACTTTGTCATTTTATCTCACTACAAATTCCAGGCCATAACTCAACATGCATGTCCCTAAGGAGTGTCCTGAAGAAAGGTTTCAGCCAGAAAGATCGACTGCTTATTCATAGATGCTACCTGACCAGCTGAGTTCCTCCAGTATTTTGTGCGTGTTACTTTGAATTTCCAGCATCTGCAGAATTTCTCATGATTATATATTTTGATTCATCGTTGTGTAAATAATTCCTATACTCTTAACCCTCAAGTCACACAAGTGATCAAGTACACGAGTAATTTCCTACTCATCAAAAATGAACACCCTTACCTCTCAGAAGATGTGCTAAATGCTGGTTTAGCAGATCTGGAGCTCCTTGGAGAATTTCAGAAACTATTAGTGTGATACAGGATCCCACTGGCTCCAGAACAATTTCACAATGATCATAATGTATTCGCTCTGGTTCGTGATGGTCGATTATTTTGACAACAGCTGTATCAAGTGCTTTGTCATCACTAAAAGACAATAAGGCAACAGGTGTAGTTTTATGTTGACCATAATATCTGGTATACACTATTCCTTAATTGGTTAATGCAAGCTATTAGAAGAACTGTAAAATTTAAAGAAAAATATTCAGAACATACCAAGTAACTAAGTAATCTATTGTTCCAGCCAACAGTGGCAGAGATTGAAGAGCAACTCACCTGTATTAGCATTGTATCATGAACTGAATTTTCAAAAATGCATTATGGTGGATTCAAATGCACCATAAAACTGAATTTGCTCCACAGTTGTAATCTATTATCTTTTTAAACAACTTAATACAAATATTGAAACACATTAAATTGGCACCCCAAAAATTGTGATTATTGGTTGAAACCATCCACCTTTCAGTTGCAGATAATAATTTAGATCACTAAAGTGAAATGAATTAGTGCTGTCTGGTGCCAATGTATCACTTTTCCTCAAGCCTGTATCTGACTACAAAGTTATTAATATATTGTTGGATGCTAATACAAATGTAAACCATTTCAGCTAAGCAAGCTGCTAACTAGAGTCTATATTACTCTTTGTCAACACTTTGTATGATTATTTGATATTTAACTCACCGTAAAAATTAAATTACATATAGCCCTGCTCAGTGTAAAGTTTAAATTTATGAAAATGACTGAAGTCATTAAATGTAGATGGTCCATAAGAGTTTAGCAGCTACAGTAGTATATTTTTGATAACAATAATCTGTGTAAAAAAGGAATGAAGCAATATATTCTATCTCATAAGTTAATCAAAAATACAATCATACTTAAGAAATAAAACAACAGTTAGGCTATCAATAACTTGGTAATCAAGATAATGGGAAACATCCCAATGTGAACATCTTACGAGAGGATGTTCAATTTAAAAACAATGTATAAATTCTTCTATTTTATAATATGTATTTTTTATTTTATTTTTTCATCCTATATTGTTCCTCATGACACCACACTTTCACCTTTGTGTAAAAAGGTTAAGTAATCTGGTTGTTAATTTCTGCAGAATTACCATCAGTGCCACATAATTATGACCAGGAGAGTAAACAAAGAATGAAAGTCATAAAACCAAAGAACCTAAAAACAAACACGAGGAAATCTGCAGATGCTGGAAATTCAAGCAACACACACAAAATGCTGGTGGAACGCAGCATGTCAGGCAGCATCTACAGGGAGAAGCGCTGTAGACGTTTCAGGCCGAGACCCTTCGTCAGGACTAGATACTGCCTGACCTGCTGCACTCCACCAGCATTTTGTGTGTGAAGCTAAAAACAAGATTTTTGAAACATCTAATATTCCAACTCCACAACCACCAGACCATGTGAAACATGACGAAAGGTTTTGCAATAAGAGCAAACACATATTCAATTCACAACTGACATAACAACAATTCAAATAAAGAAAAACTTGAAAGTCATAAATGGTAGCATAAACAGTGAAATAATGGCACTTTTGTTTGCTGTTTTAGAGAAGTGTCCCCTGCATAATAACACAAAAGTAACATCTACGGATATTGACGCATTAAGAGAATATGTAGACACCACACAGATAGTGCCAGAGACCAAGATTGAATCTGGTCATTGAAGCTGTGAGGCAATACCTTTCCTAGCTAATAGGATCCTTCCATACACACAGTCCCTCAATACCAAGGCAGAGAAATTGCATTTGGAATTTAATCTAGTCAAGTGTGAGGTTTTGCACTTTAGGACTGCAAACCTAACAGGAAAGTATACAGTAAATGGCAGGACATTTAGGAAAATCCACATTCAGAAGGATGTTGAGCAGTAAGCCCATAACTCCCTGAAAGTGACGATACAAGTAGAGAGGTATAAGAAGGCGTTCTTGCTTCAGGTGAATATAGAAGTAGGAAAGTCCTGCTGCAGCTGTATAAAACTTTGGTTAGGCCACACTTGAAGTGTTGTGTGAGACTCCCGTCACCACATTACAGGAAGTATGGCTTTGGTTCACTAGGATGTAACCTGGATTATATAGTGCTAGTGATATGGCAAAGTTAGACAAACTTGGATTATTTTGTCTGGAGCATCAGAGTCTAAGGGGTAAAGTGACAGAAATATAGATGATTATGGGAAGCATAGATTGGGTAGATAGTCATAGTTAGGAACATCAAAAGAATCAATAGCGCATACCTGAATAAGCTAACTTCTTACCATGTTAAAAATATCTCATTCTTGAACTGCTGAATAACAATATTACAAAAGTGTATTTGCCTTGAAACTTTAACCAAGGTTTGAACAATCCCTTCTTCTTTACCTCAACAGTTCCATGAAGCCCCTCATAATATGTTTTTGATAAAGACATTTTTAAATTTAAAGCCAACTTAGATATTTATTCTAAAAATATAAAATAGTCCTTTTAAATCCATCCTCTTTAATGCCAGTTCAATTTCAATTTTTTTTTAATGTATACTTTTTACGGAAGCCTCTGTCAATGATTGCAAAGGGTTTAATTTTTAAGTGTCACTACTGTAAAAGCAACAAGAAAGGTATAAATTACAGAACTTACATTGGACATCATGCTTCTCATCTTGGAATATGAAACAATGGGCATGGTCATTACCTTTGTCTGGATTCAAAAATAAATGGAACCCAGCAAGGAAAGTTCCCAGACGTACTTAACATTCTCAGCCCTTCAATTCATTGCAAATCTAGCCCTTTATTTCAAATTGAAGGGTCACTATTCCTGCTCAATAGCAGAAAATGATTGTAGAAAAGTTAAAACCTAACAATACTAAAAAAAAATCATTAAAATTAAATAGCGTTTCAATATAATACTTAGAAAGTGAAATTTGGAATAATACCTTGTCAGCCGATTATGATCAACAAGTGTTAAAGCCAGTTTCCCTTCCCTGTTCAACATGTGGAGGTCAATATCATCTCTGCATATTAAAGAAGATTCAGAGATATTCAGCTGTTGTAAAATGAAAACAACTTCACTGCGAAGTGGAAATTCTGGTTTTTCTATATTCAGCACTGGCACATAAAGATGATCTGGTGGATGGGTCTGAAGAGAAACAATTAATTTAGTTGGAACAATATTTTATTTCTAAGATAAATTAGAATATACCTTCATATATTTAGTCTCAAATTAAATCCCTAAAACCCAGTAGATCCACATCCTAAAAATGTATCCTCATGAAATTTATAACCTTTCATGCAATAATAGAACTGTAATTTTTAACATCCCATCAATAAATTTTCTTCAACATTCACAGTTTTATCATATTTCTTCAATAAAATTGAAAATCAACTATAACGTGTATGAACATTTGCAGATCCTTTCAACTGGCACTTTGGGCATATACTTTCATGCACTGTACGTGTTCATATCAGGAATTTTACCTAGAATGGTAGCACCACCCAAATGACCAAGGGATAATAAAATCATACACTGCACACTGGCTTTTGTATTTAATTCCTAGATTGAAAAGAAACGAATGGGATACTATTTGGCAGACAGTTACAGCTAATGCAAAGTTTTATATAGTATCCACCTAACTTAGAACAGATATTGAAAAATAAGGAAAATCAGAATCAGATTTATTATCACTTACATGTATAGTGAAATTTATTGTTTTACAGCAGCATAAAAAAAGTGCCAGGGTATAATTACCTAAACACTCACTATACATGACATGCAGACAAAGCATGCATGTTTCAACCTGCTCCACATACACTGCCAGTGTGTGGAAAAACTTTCAGTGTTTAAATTCTATAATAGCTTACCACATATCTTCGTGTGTCAGAGGAACACGCATCTAAACACTGGGGCAAGAAGTAGCCAAAAACCCTTGGTTACAGCTAAATACACATTTGTTACCAATGTCCATAAGACCCTACATACACGTAATCCATAGTTCTGACCCTTCTCATCTCTTCCTCAACTACTCTAATTCTGCCGACGGAGATACAAGTTAGTAATCAATATCTATTGAATTCAGATCCCCTCAGCTATCATGACTCACTCTCTTGTAAGGACTTCATTACATTCTCCCACTTTCTACAGAGCTGTCACATCAGTTCTGATGTCAACACATTATACACCAGTGCTTCTGAAATGTCTTCCTCTTTCCTTAACTGCAGCTCCCCTTGCACCATATTTAGGCAGATCTCTCAAACTCTCAAAATTATTTGTTCCACTTCCTTATTTCTATTTTCAACCCAACTCCTCTCATCTCGAGCAAGGACCAAGTTTCTCTTGTCCTCACCTTCTATTTCATCAGCTTCCACACTCAATAATCATCCTCCTGTGGCGACCCACTTCCCAGCGCACTCGAACCGGCTCACAAAGTGGCGCGCGCCTACATTGAGGCCGGCCCCAAAGAGGGCACCAAGTCTGCTTCACGAGCAAGGGGAAAAGCCCGCGCGCGGGACGGGACTGTGAATACTTGCCCCCTACAGTATTCCCGCGCGGGGAGGGCAGGATCAGGAAGGCTTTAAAGTGAGGCCGCGAAATTTGAATAAATCTCTTTCTGCAACTGCAGCTCACCGACTCCGTGTTGTTATTGCAGCGCTGTGTGTAGCACACCGCTACAATTGGTGACCCCGACGGCCCAAATGATATTTGGACCGGAGATGAACGACGCCGCATCTGTTCATGCAGTTTCGTTAAAACTGCCAAGCTTCTGGACGCTGCGACCTCACCTATGGTTCCAGCAAGCAGAAGCCCAATTCCACATTCGGCAGATAACCTCGGATGCCACACGTTACTACTACGTGGTGAGCTCCCTCGACCAGGAGACAGCGGCCCAGGTTGAGGAGTTCATACAGTCGCCCCCAGCGGACGGCAAATACACAGAATTCAAAGCCTTGCTCATAAGGACTTTAGAAATCTCACGGCGCGAGCGAGCTGCCCGCTTACTGCACCTGGATGGTTTGGGAGACAGGCCACCATCAGCTTTGATGAACGAGATGCTGTCCCTGGCCGAAGGTCACAAGCCCCGCCTCATGTTTGAGCAGGCATTCCTGGAGCAGCTGCCCGAGGACATACGCCTGCTGCTGTCCGATGCGGATTTCAGCGACCCCCAGAAGGTGGCGGCCCGGGCGGACTTGCTGTGGAAAGCCAAGAAGGAGAATGGGGCGTCCATCGCACAGATCACCAGGCCACACTCCCAGCAGCAAACCAGACCAGGCCCAGCCGCAGAGCCCACTAACCCCAGAGGCAGGGGTGAGGAGGCCAACGAGCAATGGTGCTTCTACCACCAGCGGCGGGGGGCAGAAGCCCGCCGCTGTAGCCTGCCCTGCAAGTTCCCGGGAAATGCCAGGGCCAGCCGCCGCTGATGGCTACTGGCCCTGTATAGCCTCCCGTATGTGTGGGACAAGCGGTCGGTATGCCGCTTTTTGGTCGACACTGGAGCCGAGATCAGCATCTTACCTCCAACGAATTACGACACCCACAACAGAGCACTGGGTCCCACCCTGAGGGCCGCGAACGGCAGCACAGTAAGGACCTACGGCACCCGTACGGTGTGGCTACAGTTTGGCTCCAGCCAGTTCACGTGGGACTTCACACTGGCCGCCGTAGCCCAACCGCTCCTGGGAGCAGATTTTTTGCGAGCTCACAGCCTACTGGTCGACCTGCCAAGGAAGAGACTGGTCCACTTTGAGACTTTTCAAATGTTCTCCCTGGGTGAAGCCCAGTTGCTGGCCCCACACCTGGACTTCATCACGCTGTCCGACAACTACTTCACCAGAGTCCTAGCAGATTTCCCATCAGTTCTGGCACCGCAGTTCACGGCAGCCATGCCCAGACACGGCGTACAGCACCACATCCCGACACAGGGACCACCCCTCCACGCCCGTGCTTGAAGGCTTCCCCCGGACAAGCTCCGACTGGCAAAGGAGGAGTTCAAGAGGATGGAGGAATTGGGGATCATACGGCGGTCCGACAGCCCATGGGCCTCCCCCCTGCACATGGTGCCCAAAACAACAGGGGGCTAGAGACCATGCGGCGACTACCGCAGGCTGGACGAGGCTACAACACCGGACCGCTACCCTGTGCCACACATTCAGGACTTTGCAGCAAACCTGCACGGCGCACGGATCTTCTCCAAGGTAGACCTCATCCGGAGATACCATCAAATCCCGATGCATCCAGACGACGTCCCTAAAACGGCACTCATCACCCCTTTCGGCCTTTTTGAGTTCCTCCTCATGCCGTTCGGCCTAAAGAATGCCGCACAGACGTTCCAGTGGTTAATGGATGCGGTGGGACACGACCTAGACTTTGCTTTCATCTATTTGGACGACATCCTCATAGCCAGCAGTAGTCGTCAGAAGCCTCTGTCCCACCTCCGTCAACTCTATGCCCGCCTGAGTGAATACGGCCTAACAATCAACCCGGCCAAATGCCAGTTCGGGCTCGACACCATCGACTTCTGGGCCACAGGATTACTAAAGACGGGGCAACCCCTCTGCCCGCCAAGGTAGACGCGGTCCGCCATTTCCCCTGACCCAACACAATCAAAGGCCTTCAGGAATTCGTGGGTATGGTGGATTTCTACCATCGCTTCCTCCCTTCAGCTGCCCGAATCATGCGCCCCCTGTTCGCCCTGATGTTGGGTAAGGACAAGGACATTACCTGGGATGAGGTGTCTGCCGCCGCTTTCATTAAAACCAAAGAAGCCTTAGCAAACGCCGCGATGCTGGTGCACCCCAGAACGGACGTCCCTACCACCCTTACAGTGGACGCATCTAACACAGCAGTCGGTGGGGTGCTGGAACAACTCATCGAGGGTCGCTGGCAACCCCTGGCATTTTTCAGCAAACACCTACGACCACCTGAGCTCAAATACAGTGCTTTTGACCGGGAACTGTTGGCGCTATACCTGGCAATCCGGCATTTCAGGTACTTCTTAGAAGGTAGGCCTTTCACCGCGTTCACGGACCACAAACCTCCTACCTTTGCGTTCACGAAAGCATCTGACCCCTGGTCGTCCCGCCAGCAGCGACATCTGTTCTACATCTCTGAATACACGACGGATGTCCGGCATGTCTCGGGAAAGGACAATGTCGTGGCGGACGCCCTCTCCCGCCCTAACATCCAAGCCCTGTCCCAGGGGGTAGACTATGAAGCACTGGCAGAGGCGCAGCAGGCAGATGAGGAGATCCCTAGTTACAGAACTGCAGTCTCCGGTTTGCAGCTCCAGGACCTCCCCGTAGGCCCAGGTGAGAGGACCCTACTCTGTGACATCACCATCAGCCAACCCCACCCCGTCGTTCCGGCAGCCTGGCGGCAGCGCATATTCAACTCCATTCACAACTTAGTGCACCCCTCCATCAGGACAACTGTCCGGATGGTAGCCAACAGGTTCGTTTGGCACGGACTCCGCAAGCAAGTCAGTGAATGGGCCAGAACGTGCATGCACTGCCAAACGGCCAAGGTGCAGCGGCACACCAAAGCTCCGCCGCAGCAGTTCCACTCCACCCACCAGCGTTTCGATCGCATTCATGTGGATATCGTGGGCCCCCTGCCAGTGTCGCGAGGAGCGCGGCACCTTCTGACTATCGTGGACCGGTTCACCAGATGGCCAGAGGCAGTCCCGCTCACCGACACCACCTCCTAATCTTGTGCCCGGGCACTGATTGCCACCTGGGTATCTCGCTTTGGTGTACCGGCCCACATTACCTCCGACAGAGGCGCCCAGTTCACCTCCAGCCTGTGGTCAGCTATGGCCAGCTGTTTGGGGACACAGCTGCACCACACAACTGCCTACCACCCACAGTCGAATGGACTAGTGGAGCGTTTCCACCATCACCTGAAGTCGGCTCTCATGGCCCGCCTGAGAGGACCTAACTGGGTGGTCGAGCTCTCCTGGGTCCTACTCGGAATCTGCACGGCGCCCAAAGAGGATCTGCACACCTCGTCGGCCAAGTTGGTGTACAGCACTCCCCTGGTCGTCCCAGGAGAGTTCATACCAGCCCCAAGGGGGCAAGAGGAAGAACCTGCAGCAGTCCTGGGCAGACTACACGAGAGGCTCGGTAACCTGGCCCCCATACCCACTTCGCAGCATGTGCAGAACCCGACCTGCGTACCCAAAGACCTGCAAAACTGTAAGTTCGTTTTTGTACGACGGGGCGGACATCGGGCACCGCTACAGCGGCCCTACGAGGGGCCGTTTACAGTGATCAGAAACAACGGGTCCACATTCGTGCTGCACATTGGGGGGAAAGAGGAGGTTTTCACGGTGGACCGACTCAAACCAGCTCATGTGGACTAAGCGCAGCCGGTCGAGATTCAGGCACCGCGGCGCAGAGGCAGACCTCCCAAACAGAGTCCGACCCAGACTGTGGACATTGGGGGGGTGTATCGCCGGTTCTGGGGGGGGGGGGGTTATGTGGCGACCCACTCCCCAGCGCACTCGAACCGGCTCACAAAGCGGCGTGTGCTGGCACTGAGGCAGGGCCCAAAGAGGGCGCCAAGCCTGCTTCACCAGCAAGGGGAAAAGCCCACGCATGGGGCTGGACTGTGAATACGCGCCCCCTACAGCATTCCCACCCAGGGAGGGCGGGATCAGGAAGGCTTTAAAATGAGGCCGCGAAGTTGGAATAAATCTCTTCCTGCAACTGCAGCTCACCGACTCCGTGTCGTTATTGCAGCACTGTGTAGCACACCGCTACACTCCATAATTTCCACCAACTTCAAGCGTATGCTACTACCAGAATATGTATATTACCC
Source organism: Hemitrygon akajei (assembly GCF_048418815.1). NCBI lineage: Eukaryota > Metazoa > Chordata > Chondrichthyes > Myliobatiformes > Dasyatidae > Hemitrygon > Hemitrygon akajei. Next base: position 36,249,154 of record NC_133125.1, read on the forward strand.
TCACTTTGAGCATTCTGAAAGGACAACTCTTCCATTTCATCTCCACCAACATTCACTCCCTTCCTCATGAAACACCTTTCTGTGTAACCACAGGAGATGCAACCCTTCACCTTTTACTTCTCCTTCCCACCATCAACAATCTAAGGCACAGGGTTTCTAACAGTTTTTCAATGTCTGAAATATAAGCACTACAAATTCCTCTGAATAAATAAAAAGGTTAATACTTAAAAATTTAAAATTTTGAAGTGCAAAATAGTAAGTAAATTGTTTATCTTTTTCCAACAATACAAAATCCGAGTGGGATGGTGCTGCAAAGGCAGTGCACCCAATGAAATGCTGGAGAATCCCATTGTATCCTGGATTCACCCTCGCTCTGCAGCAGCGGACAAGGGCCACCGATGCTCCACCGCGTCTCGCTGAGTTCATCCTGGACAGATACAGTATCTGCAAATCAGACTGTTCTCATCAGTGAGAGATAGTTAAATACTGCTGGCTCACTGACTGTTTGAGTTACAGAAAACATGCACTTAAAGGCTTCCCTTTATTCAAGTACCTTATACAGGAAGTAAGCGTAGACTAAGGTTGAAACAGCAGAGTCCAGACCACATTCTCTGTCGCCAAGTACAGCATGAACTCTGGGTAGCTCATTTCTTTTAATCTGTAAGGAAAACATTCGCATATTAAGCCAATACAAACAAGAATATACACATGAGAAAATGCATTTTGCATAATGGACTTTTCCATTGAATGATTAATTAATGTACTTGGCAAAGGTCAGATAAATATTTACTATTTAGAAGTACTGTAATATGAGCAAAGAATGGAGAGAACGGATATATTTAAACAATAATTTTTTTATTCAGCAATCTAAATGCCCCAAAGAAAAATAGATGTTATATGTCATAGGGAAAAAAAATCACATACATCATCTAGGGCATCTATGATATGCTAGAGTAAATCCCTTACAATTAAAATATATGGTGTGATTTTGCAGAGTCCAGCAAGTCACCAATAAACTGATTGAAATATATATCTTGGTAACTTCACATTTTCATCTTTTGAGAGTTGCAGTTCAGTGGGAGATGTCTTGCTGTTAAGACGTCTGGGCTTGTTTTCTGGTCATGCAAGTACCGTATCTAATTTGATACTAATGGAAGACTGAAGGAAAGTCTTCACATAGCTTCACAATTAAAAGAAGCCATCACTGACTCTTAGCCCATTTTGTTTTATCTCTCTCAAAGCCAACAAGACAAACATCCCAGGGTTCAAATCCCAACAAGCCAGTTGGAGAATACAAGTTTAAAATGTGAAAATTTAAAAAACTAATCGACTAGTAAAAAAAATTGCCACCCAGTTTACTAATGTGATCAAGAGGGGAATATATCTGCCCTCCTTACCTCGACTTACAATATGAAATTTCAGATCCATCAATATGATTGACATAGAAACACCAACAACTTGATTCAAGGAGCATCAGGTATAGACAATAAATGCTGACCTTGCCGATGATGCCCAGATCTTGAAAATGTGCATATTAAATATCTACCTATTTTTAAGAACTCTTATGTCTCTACACTTACTTGATCCATTATGTGCATGATGACCTTCATTGACCCCTACTTCAAAGAAGATACGCAATTTCAAATATGGGATAATTCACAACTGAGCAAATCTTTCCAAGACTGTTAAAAATAGACATTTAATTAATCTTTGCATAATTTCCAAGTTTATCAATGGGGATAATTAATCAGTTACTTCCCTTAAGTATTTATACCCAGTGGCCTGCTCGCTAATGCAAATATCTAATCAGCTAATCATAGGGAAGCAACTCAATGCATTAAAACATGCAACATGGTCAAGAGGTTTAGCTGTTCAGACCAACCATCAAAATGGTGAAGAAATATGATCTAAGTGACTGACTATAAAAATGATTGTTGGTACCAGACAGGGTGTTTTGAGTATTTCAGAAACTGCTGATCTCCTGGGATTTTCTTGCACAACAGTCTCTAGTTTTCAGAGAATGGAGTGAAAAGAAAAAAAAACCATTTAGTGAGTGGCAGATATGTGGACAAAATGCCTTGATAGTGAGAAAGGTCAGAGGAGAATGACCAGACTGGGTCAAGCTGACATGAAGGCACCAGTAACTCAAATAATAATATATTTCAAGAGTGGTGTGCCGAAGAGCGTCTCTGAATGCATATGTCAAACCTTGACATGGATGGGCTAGGGCAGCAGAAGACTATGACATACAGCAATACACAAAATGGCCATTTTACGAGGTACAGAGGTAACTAATAAGTAGCCACTGAGTGTATTTTACATACTAAATGACTTCCAGTTGCTGCACATGTGTATATTGGAAACTTTTAAGCATCTGTATCAGTATATGACACAAATATGTTGGGAGGGTGTATAGGGGCTGGTGCGCTGGTGTGGGAGTCAGGAGTAAGCACATTGCAATTAGTTTCTCAGGCACATTTCTCCAATATAACTCCAAATTAACTGTATATCTGTAAAGACAGGGGAAATTGTGTTGCTAATGTGCAAGGCTGAAGTATCAACTTTAAGCCTTACACAATTACATAAGCCAATATCACAGCACAGGAACAACACAGAAAATAAATCACAATAATAGGTTAATTGATTTGATATCAATCTGCTGTCATCTAACAAATAAGGTATGCCAAGCTCACAACCATTAGAGAGTCATCTAATCATGAAATAACATCAGAAAATGTTAGTAATTCTCTGCAAGTCAGACAGCATCGGGGAGAGAAACAGTTAATGTTTCAAGTTAATGGCCCTTAATCAGATTCTGATGCACTCTTAACAATGTATCCCCTTTACAGATGGCTCCTCTTTTTACAGCATTTTCTGTTTTCCCCAAGATTTCCAGCAAATGCAGTTTCTTTTTATTTTTCATTTACATCAGGTTATTAGCAAATTACAGCATAAAAAAAAGTTGTAATGGATGGTTTAATGAAATTAGATCTCCAACATAAAATGTAAACATTCAAAGCAACTCGGTTACAAGATACACCGGGAGTATTGATTGTGAATTATGTTTTAGTTGTTTCATTGGTAATATTACCTTGAAGCCAAATCCAAAATACCCTTAATAGCTCAGGGATTGTAGAGTATGCCAGTCAGTATATGATAACAGAGTGAATCTCATGATCAGCTTTGATAGTGATTAATAAATTTCATTAGAATTTTGCATACAGCATTTTCTCCCATTTTTTCTATTTTTTTTTAACCTTCTATGACTAACGTAATTTTTAAAGATTGGGATAGACTAGGTATTAAATGCTTCCAGGATTTATTTATTGGAGGAAGTTTAAGCAGTTGTCAACTAAATATAGCTTACCAAAAACCCACTTTTTTTTGATATTTACAAATTAGAGACTTTCTGCAGTCTCAAGTACATACATTTCCTAAAAGTCCTGACAAGAATTTATTAGATGTAATTTTTAACTTGAAACCTTTTCATAATGGATCAATATCTAATATTTACGGTATGGTGTTGGGAATGAGGAACGTTCCTTTAGATAAAATTAAAAATCTCTGGGAACAAGGTTTACAGACTTCAATTTCTGAGGGAACTTGGAATGAAATTTTTAAATTGGTTAATACCTCATTGTTGTGTGCCCGTCACTCCCTGCAACAATTTAAAGTGGTCCATAGGGCCCACATGACTAAAGATAAGCTGTCTCGTTTTTAAATCAGATCTATCTCCCTATTGTGACAGATGTAACAATAAAGAGGCTTCATTAATTCATATGTTCTGGACATGTCCGAGTCTTGAAAAATACTGGAAGGAAGTATTTCAAACTTCTTCTGTACTTTTTAAAGTCAATTTTAAACCAAACTTCTTGATTGCCTTAGTCAGTATTGTTGGAGGAAAAGATGTTATACACCTGATTTGCACATTTTGGCTTTTATTTCTCTTATAGCTAGGAGGGCATTGTTGCTTAGGTGGAAAGATGTTGCTCTGCCTACTCATGCTCAATGGCTAAGTGATATTATGTCATGCTTAAATTTAGAGAAGATTCGTTGTTCAATTTCTGAATCAAGACAAGACTTTCTAACATTGTGGGGACCTTTTTTGAATTATTTTCAAAATCTTTGATTTGTTATCAAGTACAGATGCTGGCTAATAATATGTTTTACTATACGATAGGGATTGTTTTCCCTTTTTCTTTCTTTACCAAACAGCTTTTCTTGGTAGTGGGTTTAGAGTTTTTTTTTACTACTTTTCAATATTACGATTCAATTTAATTTACATGAATATGGGGTAATCGGACTGTAAGTGTGATTCACATATATTATAACTGATATATGAAAAACACCCTCCTGTACTCTGTATTCTTTTTTGTAAGAAATCAATAAAAATATTGAAAAAGAAAGAACATTTTTAAATGTTTAAAGCAACCATGAGACAACACTACCCAAGTTAAATAACTGAAACCAATACTAAAGTAATCTTACTGAAAAATGAGCTTTTTTTTAGCCTTGTAAAAGGCTTGGTTAATAGCTTGCTTGCAGAGATTATGAAGACTTATATGGACACAATGCTGTTGAGCTGATAGAAGTGTTTTGCTTTGGGGAATAGAACATTCACTGCACTAACTCAAAAATGGGCAAGACAAGAATTTAGACTCAATATGGTATCGTACAGCCCTCCACTGGCTGCAGTGACATAGTATTAATATACACTGAACTTTCACATGACTGACTTTTTGAAGAAATGTCATTCATCAAAATCATCTACTTTGGAGTCAGACATGTGTCTCAGTAATATGGTGCAATGAGGAGCGAGATGCTTTGCAAACAATCTGGGCAGCAGGCCAAAGTACTATGCTTACTTGAGCAATTTGTATCAGCGGTTTGAAGTGGGAAAGACTAACAACCTTTAATTATTTATAAAGGGTTCACCTTCTTGTAGATCCTGTAAACCTTGACAATTTAGAGTACTTAATTCTACTTCAGTTCGAGTGTAGCACTGGGGTTGAATACATGCAATTTTGTATAGGTTAATTTTGGAACAGCTTAGCAACATTTAGAACTGCAATCATTTTAGAATATAAATACAATATTTTTAAATGAGTGACCCTTAAAGACAGTTTTAAATTTTGATGTATTTCTTATACATTTGATTTTGCTATGCTTAAATGCAACTCATTTTCATTTAATTATTATGTACTAACTCCTTTTGTTTGTGCTGAACTGGAAAGCAGAATCTCCCAGTGGCCACACATTTTAATTCCACGTCCCATTCCCATTCTGATATGTCTATCCATGGCCTCCTCTACTGTCAAGATGAAGCCACACTCAGGTTGGAGGAACAACACCTTATATTCCGTTTGGGTAGCCTTCAACCTGATGGCATGAACACTGATTTCTCTAACTTCCGTTAATGTCCCCCCCGAACCACCCCGCTTCTTACCCCATCCCTTATTTATTTATTATTCCCCCTCCTTTTTTCTCTCTCTCTCTGCCCCTCTCACAATCACTCCTTGCCTGTTCTCCATCTCCCCCTGGTGCTCCCCTCCCACTTTCTTTCTCCCTAGGCCTGCCGTCCCATGATCCTTTCCCTTCTCCAGCTGTGTATCCCTTTTGTCAATCAACTTTCCAGCTCTTAGCTTCATCCCACCCCCTCCTGTCTTCTCCTATCATTTCGGATCTCCCCCTCCCACTTTCAAATCTCTTACTATCTTTTCTTTCAGTTAGTCCTGACAAAGGGTCTCAGCCTGAAACGTCAACTGTACATCTTCCTATAGATGCTGCCTGGCCTGCTGTGTTCCACCGGCATTTTGTGTGTGTTGTTTGAATTTCCAGCATCTGCAGATCTCCTCGTGTTTGAATTACAATATGTTTTGCTGCATATCTTTTCAGAAAGGTAGACATTTCAAATTTGCCAAGAAATAGTTTCCACTGTACCACATTTTCCACTGAGTTCAAAAATAAGTTATAGCAGTCCTTGTCGCACTATCTCTTGCAAGAGCTTTCCTTTTCCAGTGCAACCCACTGTCAATGTCCAAAGTCAACTTTATGTCAAGGTACTTTAGAATTCCAGTCAAGAAAGCAGGAAGGTAGATCAAGCACCAAGTGTTATCAGAATTTTAAGTAAAACTTGGAGTATACAAATGGTTAAAGTAGATGCTAAAATGGCACAAACTTTTAAAATATGCAGGTTTGGGAGCAGACAAAAGTAATACTAAAAGGAGACCCTATCACACACTGCAAGTCACATTGATTTCCAAGCCATTCAATCAAGAAAACTTCATCTCCCATAACAAAGGAACAGGCCTGAACTCTCATATGGAAAGGAGAGGCATGTTTCAGCATCAGTAACTACTATCATTCACAAGCTTCAACTGTGCAGAAAATGAATTATTATTGTGTAGATTCATCATTATCAAGTAGGACTTGCAGCAAATCTGTGGAGATGCAATATACATGCAGAAAATTATTAACCTAAAATGTACTTGTGAACAAAACATTGCATAATATGACAGAACTTTTCAAAGTTTAAGGTTCAAGATACATTTATTATCAAAGTATATATGCAGCATACAACTCTGAGATTCATCTTCTCCAGACAGCTACAAAACAAAGAAAACCAAGGAAACCAAAGAACGTCAATCACCACCTCCCCCCCGCGTGCACAAAAAAACTAAATTACCCATAATTGATTCTAACTTTGTGCCATCAATGTCTTTACAAGTAAAACTGTCTCCAAAGTTTTCCTGATTTAAATGATCTCTGAGGAGCTGTTACTGACCTTCAGTATTGTAAATGTCTTACTATTAAAAATCATGTCAGGGTGGATTGTTTAATGGAATTCACAGAATGACACTTTCCTTCTGAGAAGAGCCTTTTTATGTACTGGTGTCTTCCTTCGCACTGCAATATGTTCATTTAAATTCTAATCATATTTGTCAAACAACATCAGCATGGAGCAATCTGAGCGACAGTGAACTCTGAAGGTCAAACAGTTTCAACAGTTGCCATGGATTTTCTAATAGTTAACACTAAATAAAGAAATCTAAACCAAATTAGGAAAACTGATCAGAACTGGATTTAAGCTGATTAAGTAAAATACATTAACTACCAGCAGAGAAAATGCTATTTCTTCCATTTATTTGTTTCAAATATAATAGTGAAAAAAAATCATGGTTAAGTATCTACCCTAATAACTACAAATAAGATTTTTTTAAAATAGTTTCACAAATTTTCCATAGATAGCTCTCTTCTATCTTTGAAGATGATTTCTGTACTCTTGGAAAAAAAAGATACAAGGAACAATAATACTTGTAAACTGGAGAAAAAAAAAGTTTTCACCGTCTTTGCTGGAGAAGGTAGCAGGTAATCGCTTGCCATAGCACACATAAAGATCATGACTTTATCTTTCAGCTAAGCAAATTAACAAGTGAAGTTCACAGGCGAATGCGCAGAAAAAGTTTGCAGTCTACGATAATACAGTTGAACATTGTTCACAAAGAAAGGTACATAATTGGATGAAGTCAATGTGTTCACAAACTTGAGTATCAACTAGTCAATACCTTTTTAAAGGGAAACAGAGGGAAATGGTAGAAAGACAGATGAAAAATATATATTTTGGGTGGAAATACTTGCTATATGTAAATAAAATACTTAAATCCTGGTTCAAGGTCTCAACCTTTCTTTTGCCTCAAAGTTGCAGTTTGGCTTACTGAGCTCTTCCAGCAGTCTGCTTATTGCTCCAAATTCTAGCATCCACAGTCCACTATTTGAAATTAAAATATTTATTAAATCTTAATTATGTGAAGCTATTTAGGGTACAGACTTTGTGAAGGCACATGATTTAACTTGCAATTCAACACAAGAAACAAACTTGGACCCAAATCCTTTTAAAGAAGTTGAAAAATAGGACACAAATCACACAAGGTGACAGCTTAATACGAAATATTTGAATGCCAGCTATTCGCTGCACCATGAAAGTGTTCTTTTAATATGAATTATTTCCTTCCATAACAATAGAAATTTGACCTAAGTTACAAAACCTTGAGCACTTATATATTTAGAAGAACCCAGAAGAAATTCTAATTATTTGATCTTCCATTTAAGAATAACATAAACTGTGAGTAAAAATATCTTCCTGTTCTATCCAGTTCAGTAAAGATTAGATTTACAGTAAACACTCAGCAGAGCAACCAAGAACAAAGCTGAATGTGCACCGAATTATCATCTGTAGAAAGAAGTTAGCTGTGCACTCAGACATTTGATTCTATCAGGCTCATTAATGCTTGAAAGTCAAAGAACCCACAGAGCTCTCGATGTGGTCTCCTCCACATTGGTGTGATCTGATGTAAATTAGGGGACTGCTTTGTCGAGCACCTCCACTCCATCTGCAAAAAGCTGAATTTCCCAGTGGCCAACCATTTTAATTTCTATCTTGATACCTGTTCTGACATTTCTCCTTCTGGTAATGTTTTTCTCTCTCCCTTCCCTATTCTTCTATTCCCCACTCTGGCCTCTTATCTCTTTGCCTCACTTGCCTATCACCTCCCCCTCATGCCCCTCCTTCCTTCCTTTCTCCCATGGTCCACTGTCCTCTCTTATCAGATTCCTCCTTCTCCAGCCCTTTACCTGGTTTCACCCATCACCTTTCAGCTAGCTCCCCTTCTCCTTCCCTAACCTTTTTATCCTGGTGCCTTCACCCTTCCTTTCCAGTTCTGAAGAAAAGTCTCAGCCCCAAACATTGACTGTTTATTCATTTCCATAGATGCTGCTGAACCTGCAGAGTTTCTCCAGCATTTTGTGTGCTGCACTCTAGACCTCCAGCATCTGCAGAATGTCTTGTGTTTCTGAATTAAATTAAGTTTTCAAGGAAAACAAATGAGTGCAGCAAAATTAAATTGTGTCAATTCTGACAGACTTTATCCCTCCATTTTGAATGAAGTTTTAATCCAAAGAGTTCTGGTGTTAATAAACTACAAGACAATGCAATAGGAACATGAATAGATGCACTGAAAGAAAATGGCAGCTGCATATTGGATAACTGGTGTGGAAAAGACTAAAACTGAGGCTGAAGACTATCTAGAGATATTAATAGTTCAGCATAATAAAACATTAGCTGATAAACATAATTAAAACTTACAACACTTGGCCAAATCTGAGAAAAATAGTTCAGAAAACATGCTCCCCAATCAGACAGCATCTGTATGAAAGAAGAGTTTATTTTACTGTTCCTCTGATCAACACACTTCCAGCATGCTCCTGGACTAACTGGCCCTGACAAAATCCTAACTGAATATCACTGAGAAGTCAATGAGTAAGTATTGCCTGATTATTTTGTTAAGGTCACACTTAATCATATTGTTGATTTGAAATCAATAGTAAAATTAGCACTCTTAATCAAGCAATTGAGTGTAGACTGATCTGGCACTGGCCATTACAGTTAAGTGTGTCCTACTAATTATAGACAGGAGATACAGACAGGAGATGTCAGTTTCAGTGACAGGTTACTATCGATGCAATGCTCCTCAGACAGGATGAAGAGGTCAATACTCCCCAATGCCATTAGGCTTTACAATTCTACCTCCAGGACTTAAGAACTTTTTAAAGCTATTAATGCTTTTTGAGACGGTGATTTAGATGCATATCATATTTTTTTTACTGAGTTAAGTATTGTATGTAATTAGTTTTGCTACAGCAAGTGTATGGGACATTGGAAAAAAAGTTGAATTTCCCCATGGGGATGAATAAAGTATCTATCTATCTATCTATCTACCCGGGCAATCTGACCATTTCCTTCGGTTGATGTCAATTTTGTAACTCCACTCAACCAGATTTGCTAAAGGTATGGCCAATCCTGAAGCACAAGCCTTCAACACTATATGCATAGCCTTTGTAGTACCTAGTGTTCTCAGCTGCCAATGATCTTAGTGAGAAGCAAGATGGGCATTGGCGAGCAACCAAATCCCTCCTAATATAGAACTTCTTGGGAGAATATACATTGGGCACTAATGACCTGGATACATTTGTCTGTCTTTTGTTAGCAAGACATACCTGGCACTTTCCACACATGGGCAGAAGCCAGTGACATAACTGTCCTAGAACAGTTTGGCCAGAGAATCAGCTAGCCTCGGAGCACGTCTTCAGTAACATAGAAAGGATAGATTTTGATCTCATAGTCTTTTCTGTAACCGGTACTCTCAGCCATGTATTGCTATCTTGTAGAATGAATCAAGCTGGACAGATATCTGACTTATGCGATAAAAGATCTCAAGAAATATTTTCTGATCATTTCTAGCCTATCATGCCACAATTTCTTTAGATGTTCCTTTGTTACATATATGCTGGGCTCTGCCATCAAAAAGAATGCATATAGTTTTGGAATCACCTTCTCCAATTAACTTTTTAATTGTCCACTGCCATCCAAGTTTCAATTATTTTTGATAAAACAATCAAAATATTTATGAACTACAATAACTTCTATCAAACTTTAAAAATCCCCTCAGCATCATTTTAGGCTTGTTTGTTTATTTCAATACACTTTCTCTCCATTAGGTTGAGTGTGGCACAGGATAGTCAGATAAATTCTCAACAATTTCTCCAGACATACAGCCTAAACACCATCTTTAGAAAAGTACCGTTGTACTAATTGTATTTCTCCAAGTTGCTTAAAAACGTGGAAACATGGAAAGTAAAAGCAAGAATAGACCACTCAGTCTTTCATGTCTGCTTTGCAACTGAGTTTGATTATGGTTCTGGATGATGCTATATAATCACGATCTGCCAGTTAACATTTTAATGCATGCCATCCATGCAAATTTCTCTCTTATTTCAGATGCTTTAATTTTACATGTTAACCTTTTATAAAGGCTTTTCTCAAAAGCCTCCTCCAGTTCAAGTTCATTGCCATTCAACAAGACACATGTATACCACCAAATGAAAAAACATTCCTCTCAACCAAGTGCACAACACTCTACATGTGACTCACACACATCACACAAAGTAATATTACTACTAGTAAATTAATAAACAGTAATGTGCACTTGTGACACAAGTTAAAAAGTGAACAGTATAACGCTACTGGCATTTCATGCGTGAAATAGACCTGGGTGGCAGCAGGGAGCTCAGCAGTCTTATGGTCTAGAGGTAAGGCTGTTTCCCATCCTGACAGTTTATGTCCTAATACTACGGTACCTCTTTTACCCGACACTAGGAGGTAAAAGAGATTGTTGGATGGATGGGAAGGATCATTGACAGTGTTAAGGGATCTGTATACGCAGCACTCCTGATAAATATCTCTGATGGTTGGAAGAGAGACCCACTGATCCTCTCAACAATCCTTTGCAGGGCCTTACAGTCAGATGCCTTACAATTCCCTTAGCAGAGGGTGATGGAGCTGGTCAGGACACTCCTGAGAATCCAAATGCATTATATCCACTGGTTCATTATATTAATTCATTATATCTTCAAAATATTTGCCAAATGTGTTTTCCCTCTCATATATCTATATTTATTTTATCTTGTCCCCTTGAGATTTAATCTCTTGTTTTCACATCCTTTGTAACAAGCTGTAGCATTTGCCTAGTTGCTGAGTTAGACTAACTGGTCCATAGTTCCACATTTCTCTCTCCATAATTTAAGAAAAATGGGGCCACATTTGCCTCCCTCCAATCTGCAAGAACTGTTCCATAATCGATAGAGATTTGGGCAATGACTTTCAAGTCATCAGCATTTCTCTGGCTATCCATTTTAGTTCTCCAGGATACAGATTGACAGGCTCTGGGAATGTATTATCTTTCAATGCCATTAATTTCTCAAGCCCTTTTGTTTGGTTCTGATACTAATTTAAAGGAATTGATTAATGGTTAACTTATTCTTGTTGACAACACACACACAGAATGCGGGAGGATCTTAGCAGGCTAGGAGCATCTACGGAAAAGAGTACAGTCAGTGTTTCGGGCCGAGACCCTTTGTTGTGACTGGAAGAAAGATGAGGAATCAGAGAAAGAAGATGGGAGGAAGGGGAGGAAGAACCATAAAGCGATAGGTGAAACCAGGAGGATAGGAGAGGACAGAAAGCCATAGAAGAAAGAAAAGGGGGAGGAGGACAAGAGGGAGGTGATAGGCAGATAAAGAGATAATGAGAAAGAGGGAAATGGGAATGGGGAATGGTAAGGGGGGGCATTACCAAAAGTTCGAGAAATCGATGTTCATGCCATCAGGTTGAATGTGACCCAGACGGAATACAAGGTGTTGCTCCTCCAACCCAAGAGTGGCCTCATCACGACAGTAGAGGAGGCCATGGATTGACATGCAAGAACGGGAATGGGAAGCCAAATTAAAATAGGTTGCCACTGGGAGATCCCGCTTTTTCTGGCCAATGGAATGTAGGTGCTTGGCGAAGTGGTCTCCCAATCTGCATCGGGTCTCACTGATACACAGTAGGCCACACCGGGAACATCAGATACAGTAGATGACCCCAACAGACTCACAGCGAAGTGTCACCTCACCTGGGAGGGCTGTTTGGGGCCCTGAATGATAGTGAGGGAGGAGGTGTAGGAGCAGGTGTAGCACTTCTTCCGCTTGAGAGGATAAATGCCAGGAGGGAGATCAGTGGGGAGGGATAAATGGACAATGAAGTCGCATCGGGTGCGATTCCTGCGGAAAGCAGAAGGTGGACGGGAAGGAAAGATGTTCTTGGTGGTGGGAACCCGCTGGAGATGGCAAAGGTTACCGAGAATTATGTGCTTGATACGGAGGCTGGTGACATGGTAGGTGAGGACAAGAGTAACTCTATCCCTGGTAGGGTGGCGGGAGGATGGGCTGAGGTCAGATGAGCGCGAAATGGAAGCGATGCAGTTGACAGCAACATTGATGGTGAAGGAAGGGAATCCCCTTTCTTTGAAGAAGGAGGACATCTCCTTAGTTCTGGAATGAAAAGACTCATCCCTGAGAGCAAGCTGGACTTGTCCAACTTACAAGTCAAAGACCATTAGAGGTGCGAGATAAAGTACTTTTTTTCCTTTCTTCATTAGTCTGGAGTAGATTTAAACCTTAGTTCTTGTGCTATGCCACTGCATCACCCAGACCTGGTTAGAACAGTGATATCCAAAGCAAGACAGACAGGGTACTTCATTCTCACCACGTTCTGTCATTGAAAAGTCAAGAGGAAAGGATGCAGTCCAACTGATAATATGGAAATTCACATCATTGTGAGCCTAAGAAGGGCAAGGAAATAAACACACTGCAATTCAGAGGAGTTGCCATCCTAGAGTGACATTTAAAACTCCATTTGAAAAACACAGGAGCAAACAAGGTGTAACGACTGGGGTAAAGATGGAGAAGGGAGAGACTGATTGTGCAGTGGGGAGACAAAACTAAACGAATGAAGATCTAACTTTAAAAAACATATCAGGCTCAGGTGTAGATGTTGAATGCAGTAAATAAACCAGTAAGTTATATTATTTAGCAAAGTAGGGATTAGCATAGACATCTCTTGTTTGAAAACATGTCTGGAAGGAAGTAATATTAACTAAATCAAATTAAAGACTGAGGCCATAAAGTGGATAAAATGTAATTAGCAAGGAATCTGCTTTAAATGTCAATGTACTAACATCCTGGTTTAGAAGCTGCAATTTTAAAAGGAATGACTCCCTTTGAGAGGATTTGTTAGCAATTTTGATAGCAATTTGTTCAGTATCTAGTGGAAAATGTGAGGAGTAAGCATCAACAAATCAGATATCTGTGCCTGTCTTGTATTAGTATGCCAAAATACAGTGGTAGCACAGAAACAGTCACCTGCCAGACATCAACCAAGGTAACAGCTCTACCAACAGCCTGGATGTAGAGGATAAAGATGGTATAAAGATTTTGATAGGTATAATGTCAAAATTGACATATAAAGTAAATTTGCTTCCAGAATTAAAATATCACAAATGCATTGGGCATGTTTAAAAGCAATTAACAGCATCACAACAGTTGACAATAGCAAGAAAGATGAGGAATAATGCATGGAAGTTTCCTTCCTGAGCTGAATGAGTCACAAATAATTTACCAGACACTCTGATATGCTGAAAAATCCTTAACATTTGGGCTTTAAGATAAGAAAATGCAAACTCTTTTTGTTCTTAATTGGTCATTCCTCGTCAACTAGGGCATGATAGTATTGTGAGAATGGCTTCAGGGGCAGTGTTCTGAGATGTGGGAAATCTGGGAGACCTCCACTCTCCCAGATGAACACATCTGCATCAGGCACACTGAACTACAGCCCTTCAGAGAATGTATTAAAGCAATGGAGCTGCAGGTCAATGACCTTCAGCTTATACAGGAGAATAAGGAGGTGTTAGACAGGAACTACAGGGAGGTACAGTAGTCACTCCAAGGTTGCAGGAGACAGTTAACTGGGTGACCGTCAGTTAAAGGAAGGGAAATGCACAGCCAGTGCAGGGTACCCCTGTGGCCATTTCCCTCAATAATAAGTATACCTCTTTAAATACTGTTGGGGGGGGGGGGGGGTGACCAACCAGAAGACAGAGTCACCGAGTCTCTGGCACTGAGTCTGATGCTGTGGCTCAGAAGAGAAGACAGATGAAGAGAGCTGCAGTGGTGATGAGAGATTCTATCGTCAGAAGAACAGAAACGAGATTCACATGATGATATACACATCTAGATGGTATGTTGCCTCCCAGGTGCCAGGGTCAGGGATGTCTCAGATCACGTCCATTGGCATTCTAAAGGGGAAGGTTGTGCAATCATAAGTCTGGGTACATATTGGCACCAATGACATAGGTAGACAAGATGAGAAGGTCCTGAAGAGAGATTTCAGGGAGCTAGGTAAAAAGTTGAAAAACAGGACTTCCAGGGTAGTAATCTCTGGATTGCTTCCCATGCCGCATGCCTTGAGGGTAAGAATAGGTTGATCTGGCAGGAGAATGCATGACTGAGGAACTAGTACAGAGGGCAGGGATGCAGATTGATGGATCTTTGGGATCTCTTCTGGGGAAGGTGCAACCTGCACAAAAGGGACAGGTTACACCTGAACCTGAGAAAGACCAACATCCTTGCGGGCAGGTTTGCTAGATTTGTTCCGGGGGGGGGGGGGTTTTAAACCAATTTGGCAGTGGGATGGGAACTGGAGTGATAGTACTGAGGATGAGGTGGTAGGTTTACAAACAGAGGCAGTGTGTAGTGAGACTGTGAGCAAGGAGAGGCTGATGACAGGGCAAAATTGCAGTCAACAAGATGAATTCCAATGTAAAAGGAGGATAAAAACAAAAAGGGTGAATATCGGACTGAAGGTGTTATATTTGAATGTGCACAATATACAGAATAAGATAGATGAACTTGCAGCACAGTTACAGATTGGCATGTATGACATTGTGGGCATCACTGAATCAATAGCTGAAAGAACATTATAGCAGGAGGTAGGCAGAGAAGGTGGTATGGTTCTGTTGGTAAAAAATGAAATCAAATTATTAGAAAGAGGTGACGTAGGGTCAGGCAGTGTTGCATCATTGTGGGTAGAACAAAGGAATTGCAAGGGTAAAAAGACCCAAATGGGAGTGGTATACAGACCTTCAAAAAGGATGTGGTCTACAAATTTAGAAAATTTAGGCAGAAAATGCATAACAAAACCACAATGTTACAGTAGTCATTGGGGATTTTAATACACAGGTAGATTGGGAAAATCAGGTTAATGCCAGATTCCAGGAGGGGAAATTTCTAGAATGTCTATGAGATAACTTTTTAGATCAGGTCATGGTTGCGCCCACCAGGGGATCATCTATTCTGGTCAAAAACAGATGATTTTGAAAATCCCAGGAGCTTACCAATGGTGAGGGAATGGTGGAAGTTGGAACACTTGGCACAAAAGGCGATGGACATGGACCTAAGTTTAGAACGGAGTCAGTATTTCAGTCGTTCCCTGCCGTCAACACTTCTTCCCTACAAGCAAATTTATGCTGAAAAACAAAATGCTGCCAAACAAACAACCCTCACCACTTTTATTCAAACCGGTGTCATCTCCTGCTGCCGGCAGTTTTGTAAGTCTTCCTTCACCCCTTACTGTGCTTGATATGATCCCGACACCACAACAACCACTCATCTCCCGGAGCGAACACACCTGCCACTGTTGGTGAGTACTGTACACCCTAGTATGTTAACTTTCTATGATTTATTACATTGAATATTACCTTAAATTGATGAAATATAATACCAATATTGCCTTGTGGTTCTGCTTTTGTGTCATATTGGTTTGAAAGTGTGAATAAATTGCAGATAAAACATATTTAGGAAGCCCTCTGTAACGCATCCTTATTTTCTCCATTTATATAATTATTCACATTACGCGTTTCACATTATGCGTCGGCTGCGAGGAATGTATCCCCGCATATAATGAGGATAGGGTGTATATAAAAAAAAAGAGAGATGAGAGTGGATATAAGACCACTTGAAAATGAGGCCACAGAAATAATAACAGGGGACAAGGAGATAGCAGATGAACAAAAAAAGTATTTTGCATCAGTCCTCACGGTGGAAATCACTAGCAGTGTGCCAGGTGTAAAGAGTGTGAGGGAAGAGAATTGAGTGCAGTTACTATTACAAGCGAGAAGGTGCTCAAAAAGCTGAAAGGCCTATGGGTACCTAAGTCACCCGGACCAGATGAACTACACCCTTAGGTTCTGAAAGAGGTAGTGTTAGAAATTGTGGAGCCATTAGTAATGATCTTTCAAAAATCATTGGACTCTGGCATGGTTTAGGAAGACTGGAAAATTGCAAATGTCACTCCATTCTTTAAGAAAGGAGGGAGACAGCTGAAAGGAAATTATAGACCAGTTAGCCTGACAAACCTGTTGGAACTCTTTGAGGAGATTACAAGTGGAATAGATAAAGGGGGTGCAGTGGATGTTAGATATTTGGATTTTCACAAGACCTTTGACAAGGTGCTACACATAAGGTGCTTACCAAGTTAAGAACCCGTGGTATTACAGGAAAGTTACTACCATGGCTGGAGCATTGGCTGATTGTTAGGAGGCAGTATGTGGATCCTTTTCTGGTTGGCTGCCAGTGACTAGTGGTGTTCAGCAAGGGTCGGTGTTGGGACCACTTCATTTTATGTTGTATATCAATGATTTAGATGATGGAATTCATGGCTTTGTTGCTAAGTTTGTAGATGATATGAAGATTGGTGGAGGAGCAGGTAGTGCTGAGGAAACAGGAAGGCTCTTGAAGGACTTTGACAGATTAGGAGAATGGCAAGAAAGTGGCAAATGAAATACAATGTTGGAAAATGCACGGTCATGCACTTTGGTAGTAGAAATAAACGTGCAGACTAGTTTCTAAATGGGGAAAAAAATCCAGGAATCTGAGATGCAGAGAGACTTGGGAGCCCTTGTGTAGAACACCCTGAAGGTTAACTTGCAGCTAGAGTCAGTGGTCAGGAATGCAAATGCAATGCTAGCATTCATTTCAAGAGGTCTAGAATACAAGAGCTAAAATGTGATGCTGAGATACTAACGAGGCCTCACCTTAACATTGTGAACAGTTTTGGGCTCCTCATTGAAGAAAAGATGTGCTGGCATTGGAGAGGGTTCAGAGGAGGTTCACAAGGATGATACTGGGAATGAAAAGGTTATCATATGAGGAACATCTGATTGCTCTGGGTCTGCACTCACTGGAACTTAGAAGGATAAGGGGGGGATCTCATTGAAAACTTTAGAATGTTGAAAGACCTACACAAAGTAGTTGTGGAAAGGCTGTTTCTCAGGATGGGGGAGTCTAGGACAAAAGGGCACAGTCTCATAATGGAAGGGTGTCCATTTAAAACTGAGATGTTGAGAAATTTCTTTATCCAGATGGTGGTGAATTTGTGGAATTTGTTATCACAGGCAGCTGTGAAGGCCAGGTCATCGGATGTACTTAAGGTGGAGACTGACAGATTCTTGATTGGCCACGGTATCAAAGGTTACAGGGAGAAGGCTAGAGAATAGGGCCGAGGAGGGGAGAAAAAGGATCAGCCATGAATGAATGGCAGAGCAGTCACAACGGACCAAATGGCCTAATTCTGCTCCAATGTCTTACGGTCTTATAAAAGGCTTCCTTCTTACAATGCTTTTGATGGGTGCATCTTTTAAAATCTTCATTTTCATTATAACATTCAAGGTAATTGTCAATACATTCAAATTTTTCGTAGAGCCTAATTTGTTGAAGTAGTGAAATCATTTCATTTTCACCCCCAGTTGCTTCTGGCATCTCTAAGCCTGAAAGCTTGAAACCGCAGTGAGCAAAACAGTTCTGAATTTTCGCACTGCTTATTTCTCACCTACTATCATGGCAAAAGACAAACCAAGTAACTGATGATATTTAAAAATTGTTTGTTCCAAGCACAGTTTGGTATCTACTGGCTGTGCAAGTGCACGTGACTGATGCTCGCTTGAAACTGGCAACAGGCTCCTGTCCCAAGTAAGCAGCAGTGTCTCAAATTAAGGGAATTCCTTCTATTTTCTTGATTAGTTTTTGCTCTTTTAGAGTTGTCCCAAATAAGCGGCTGTCTGAATAAATGGAATCCACTGAATTTGTAAAATACAACATATGTACCTTGCATTAAACTGAACACATGATGCATCATTTGCATATCATGAAAACATTACACATCTAACTAGTGATGTACATTATGTTGAAATAAAGGTTAGCAATCAATATTTAAGCAACTTGTCTCATAAAGAATCCAGTAATTTGTAAATGCAGAATGCTAGCATGATCCATGCTGTGGAAAAAGTTCATCTTGAGTAGATCTAACACAGCTACAGAGAAAATATTTAAAATGACATGACCACTCCAGCAGGGTTATCACATGATCACATGAACTGATAAAAGTTCATACTCTTACCGAGGAATTGATACATTATATAGTGTAAGTAAGTGGAAGAAAAGTAAATGGTCAAAACAACTTTAAAACACGATTTTGTACAAACAATTGCAAAGTAGGAAACAAATCATTTTACTGAAAATATCAATATTGGATTTATGAAATTATGTACCATATTTTCACAAAGATAATTTTATTCTTTGTTACTGTTATAAAGGAAAGTGATTTATGTGAGGATTTTGGGAAAGGTATTTCAAGAAGGCAAACTTATATACTGTACAAAATCATTTGATTTGCTCCAGCTCAAAATTACGTATTTCATGACATTGTAATCACCCTTTAGCTTGTCAAGCAAAAAAACAAAATTTATCAAGATGTACTATTTGAGGGAAAGATATCAGAATAAAATGTTTAAATAGTAATGACTTGTCTGCCATCCAATATTGATAACTTTAGAAATTATGGAATATCCTTCAATTAATTGGATTACTTAACAATTTGCACTTCCTGTATATTACAAACACATCGTTATTAAATTACAGTTTACATTTAGAAGAAATTTTTCTGTAAATCTCATGCAGTTAATTTTAAAAAAAGTGAACCCAAGCAAAAAGTGAAATCAGAGAGTGAATAGCAGCATTATTCAGCTGTAATAATGCAAAATTGAGGAAAAGCAGCTAAATGAATTTTTAATCTGCAATGTGTCCCCTGATCAAAGCTATGAAGTTTGAAGGCCACAGTGAATCTATAAGTTGCATGGAAAAATTAATCAACAGATATCAATATACCTGACACCCTACATAAGGTCAATAACTTAATATGCGAGGCAGCCTGTGGAAAAATTGGACTCAGGTTAAACCATATGACCCACCTTCTTGTTGCCCTCAAAGACAGGGCAAGAGATCAAGTGTACCTGGTAACAGTGTTATTTGCAGAAAACCTAAGTGATGAACACTGCCCAGCTGCTTTAGTTCTGACTACACCTAATGGAAGCAGAACCACGGCAAGCTCGAGCATGGAGGACACCAAGAGAGCATGACAGCAAGCCGTGAATGGCATGTTAAAGTATAACAGTAACTACTCTGTAATGAAGGCTGGTTTCAGAAAGCAGATGATTAGTTGTATAGCTCAGAATCGAAAATAAAATTGACATCAGGTTCCTCAACTTCGATGTTGTGGCAGACCCAGAAAGAGAAGAAATTACACACAGCGTCTAAAGGTGGTCACACCAGCCTGAATGAGAAGCCAGTACAAGTCAACTGGGCCCCTTCAGTGGTTGGGCCAGAAATCACCTGGACAGTATGGAAGGGAAAGCCACCGGTGCATGAGGTCCTTGAGTCATTCAAACATAGATCACCCCAACCCCTCCTGTACATCGATAAGAGGGTCTGAGAGACTAGTCAACAAGATTCTGGCAATCTTTTTGTCATGACATGGAGTGTGAGCTGTTATCTGTGAATCTAATACATTTACCTTGTTGGTGCCCCTGATAGCCACTGCTGAGTTTTAACTATCAGCGAATGAAGATAAAGAATATGATTAAATTGCAATCAGTCAGCAAGGAAGGAGGCAACAGATGACAAATGACAAATGACAAAGCTGCATTTTAAAGACTTTTAGTCAAATTTCTGGAACAACCTCTGCTTCAAGTCTTTTGGGTAGCCATTAAGTATAATAGGATAGATGCAGATAAACATAGGGATATGGTAGGCAATTGGGGAAGAGGGTCCAAAGTGCCCTATTTGATTTGATCCTCCTTAAAGTTTGGCCTTTCCTGGAACAAATTCATTTTTGTCCAGGAAGGCCAAGAGGAGGGAAGGTTAGGGCATATTCTGTAGTTAGGGTATATAGCAAATATTAAGTTCAACAGCAGCCATTCTTCAGATTTGAATGTCAATTACAGGTTGAATTTAAAATGAAGCTCAGGACAATGGGTTTCATGGAGCTGTTGGTTGGGGTCAATAGCAAACAAAGAAACACTCCACTTTGACCTCAGATGCCTGCATATGCATGAATGTGGCCTAGAGTCAGTGGGGATTAACATTAATTTTGGGTATCTGGAGTATGGATGCAAAGAAGGTGGGTGTTTGCAAACTATTTCAAAGGAAGTATTGTAACTATAGAATTATCCTGCTGCTGCTCCTCAGACAGGATGAAGAGGTCAATACTCCCCAATGCCATTAGGCTTTACAATTCTACCGCCAGGACTTAAGAACTTTTTAAAAGCTATTATTAATGCTTTTTGAGATAGTGATTTAGATGCATATCATATTTTTTTTTACTGAGTTAAGTATTGTATGTAATTAGTTTTGCTACAACAAGTGTATGGGACATTGGAAAAAAGTTGAATTTCCCCATGGGGATGAATAAAGTATCTATCTATCTATCTATCTATATAAAAATGTCATGTAATATTGGGTCAAGCAGTCCTCTTCTTCTAAGACAGTCTCAATATGATGTTGTTGCTTGTCTTTGCTGAATAAAACACTTCTATATGCACTAGCTTCAGTGTCTCTCTGGTGACTTTGTCCACAGGTACAACAACTTCATTCATATGCAGGCACTTAGGGAGTGTGCCACCATCCTTTGACGAGTCACAATATCAAAATCAGATGTTGCAATGCAATGAATGGACATTAACCAGTCTATACTAATTAATGGGAGCCAATTTCAACCTAATTCCTAAACACGTGAACATTTTTTGCTGGAGAAATTAGATAGTTTCTCCACTTCAAAAATCAAAGTTGACCACAAGACACATAACCCATTTGGCCCATCGAGTCTGCTCTGCCATTCGATAATAGCTGATTTATTTCCCCTCTCAATCCCAATCCCCTGTTTTCTCCCCATAGCACTTGAAGCCCCTAAAAATCAAGAACCTATCAATCTCTGATTGAAATATTCATAATGGACAGGAGGAGGAGTATAGGAAACTGATACAGGACTTTGTGATATGGTGCAACTCAAACTACCTGCGTCTCAATATCACCAAGACCAAGGAGATGGTGGTGGACTTTAGGAGATCTAGGCCTCATATGGAGCCAGTGATCATTAATGGAGAATGTGTGGAGCAGGTTAAGACCTACAAGTATCTGGGAGTACAGTTAGACGAGAAGCTAGACTGGACTGCCAACACAGATGCCTTGTGCAGGAAGGCACAGAGTCGACTGTACTTCCTAAGAAGGTTGGCGTCATTCAATGTCTGTAGTGAGATGCTGAAGATGTTCTATAGGTCAGTTGTGGAGAGCGCCCTCTTCTTTGTGGTGGCGTGTTGGGGAGGAAGCATTAAGAAGAGGGACGCCTCACGTCTTAATAAGCTGGTAAGGAAGGCGGGCTCTGTCGTGGGCAAAGTACTGGAGAGTTTAACATTGGTAGCTGAGCGAAGGGCGCTGAGTAGGCTACGGTCAATTATGGATAACCCTGAACATCCTCTACATAGCACCATCCAGAGACAGAGAAGCAGTTTCAGCGACAGGTTACTATCGATACAATGCTCCTCAGACAGGATGAAGAGGTCAATACTCCCCAATGCCATTAGGCTTTACAATTCTACCTCCAGGACTTAAGAACTTTTTAAAAGCTATTATTAATGCTTTTTGAGATAGTGATTTAGATGCATATCATATTTTTTTTTTACTGAGTTAAGTATTGTATGTAATTAGTTTTGCTACAACAAGTGTATGGGACATTGGAAAAAAAGTTGAATTTCCCCATGGGGATGAATAAAGTATCTATCTATCTATCTATCTATCTATCTATCTAATGACATGAGCTGTCTGCAGCATTGAATTCCACAGATTCACCCTAACTCTGGTTAAATAAATGCCTCCTCATCTCTGTTCAAAAGGGACACCTTTCTATTCGAAGATAGTGCCTCTAATTCTAGACTCTTCCACCACTGGAAACACCTTGTCCATGTCAACTCTTTCTAGGCTTATAATATTCTGTAGTATTCAAAGAGATCCCCCTCATTCTTCTAAACTACTGTGAGTGCAGGCACAGAGCTATCAAACACTCCTCATACATTAACTATTTCAATCTCTGGATCATTTTCATAAACATCCTCGTTACCCTTTTCAATGCCAGCACATCCTTTCTTTGATATGGATCCTAAAACTGTTCACAATACTCCAAGTGTGGTCTGACCAATACCTTATAAAGCCTCAGCATTAAAACCTTGCTTTTCTGGAGTCATAGAGTTGTACAACACAACAGCATAGAAACAGTCCCTTCAGCCTATCTAGCCCATGCCCAACAATTAATCTGCCTAGTCCCATTGACCTCCACTTGGACCCCAGCCCTCCCCACTGCTCCCATCCATGTACCTATCTAAATACTTAAATATTGAAATCAAACCTGCATTCACCACTTGCACTGGCAGTACAGCACACACTCTCACCACTCTCCTTGTGGAGTTCCCCCTAATGTTCCCCTTAAACCTTTCACCTTTCATCCTTAACCCATGCCATCTAGCTGTCCTGTCACCCATCCTCAGTGGAAAGAACCTGCTTGCATTTACCCAACCTATGCCCCTCATAGCTGTATCAAATCTCCCCTCAATCTTCTATGTTCTAGGGAATAAAGTCCCAACCTATTCAATCTTTCCCTATAATTCAGCTCTTGAAGTCCCACCATCACTCGTGTAAATTTTCTCTGTACTCTTTCAACCTTATTTACATGTTTCCTAAAGGAAGGTGACCAAAAATGCACACAATACTCCAAATTAGGCCTCAACAACATCTTGTACAATTCCAACATAACATCCCATGTCCTGTATTCAATACTTTGATTTATGAAGGCTAGTGTGCTAAAAGCCTTCTTTATGACCATCTCTATGTGTGACAACACTTTCAATGAATTTTGAATCTATATTCGCAGATCCCTCTGTTCTACTGCACTCCTCAGTGCCCTACCACTCACCACATAAGAACTACCGTGGATGGTCCTGCCAAAGAGCAGCTTTTCACACTTGTCTGCATTAAATTCCAAATGCCATTTTTCAGATTACTTTTCCAACTTGTCCAGATGCTGCTGCAAGTTTTGTTAGTATTCCTCTCTGCCCACTACATCCCCAATCTTGGCGTCATCCACAAGCTTGCTGATCCAGTTTACCATATTATCATCATATAATAATGACAAACAATAATGGACCCAGCACCAATCCCTATGGCACACGAATAGTCATAGACCATTCTCTGGCTTTTCCCATGAAGTCAATGTCCAATACAATTTACCACCTCATCTTAAATGTCAAGCGACTGAACCTTCTTGATCAACCTCCAAAGTGGGACCTTGTCAAAGACCTTGCAAACGTCCATGTACACAACATCCACTGCCTTGCCTTTATCCACTTCCCTGGTAACTTCCTCAAAAAACTCTATATGATTGGTTAGACATAACCCATCAACACAAAACCATATTGACCATCCCTAATCAATCCCTGTCTATCCAAATAATTATATATCCAGTCTTTTAGAATACCCTTCAATAACTTATCCACTACTGATGTCAGGCTCACCAGCCTAAAATTTCCTGCTTTATACTTGGAGCCTTTCTCTAATTTAGAATCTCAACCAAAGGACCAGATCTATGCTTTACCATAATTACCTTGGATCACTAGGTGCAAAGTGTTCCCCTACACAAACATCTGTCACCTGGCTTGTCTTATTCCCTATTAGGAGATCTAGCATTGCACTCTCTCTGTTTAAGACTTCTATATACTGATTATATACTATATACTTTCTTGCACACATTATACAAACTCTTTCCCCATCTTTTTACAGTATGGGAACCTAGTCAATATGTGGGAAGTTAAAATCACCTATCACAACCTGACGTTTCTTGCAATAGTCAGCAATCTCTCTAAAAACTTGCTGCTCTAAATCCTGCTGAAGGTTGGTTGGTTCATAACATAATCCCATTAATATGCTCTTATTCCTCAGTTCTAAAGCCTCACTAGACCAGCTCTCCAGACTGTCTTGTCTGAGCAATGATACGACGTTTTCCCTGACTAGTAATGTCACCCCTCCACCTTTAAGCTTTCCCGCTCTATCAAGTGTAAAACAATGGAACCCCAGAACACTGTGGTGTCAGTCCTGCTCCTCCTGCAACCAAATCTCACTAATTTGACATGCTGATCCATATCCTGTGTTCATCTGTCTTTCCTACAATACCTCTTACATTGCAATAAATGCACCTCAGAACATTAGTCCCACTATGCTCAACCTTTTGATTCCTAACTTTGTATGGAGGCTTAACAACATTTGCCTCCTCAACCACTTCACTATCTGTTCTGAAGCTCTTGTTCCCATCCCCCTGCAACTCTAGTTTAAACCTCACCATACAGCACTAGCAAACCTCCCCACTAGGGTATCAGTCCCCCTCCAGTAGAGGTACAAACTGCCCTACCTCTACAGGTCCCACCTTCTCTGTAAGACAGTCCATTGATCCAAAAATCTAAAGGCCTCCCTCATGCACCATCTCCTTAGTCACGTGTTAAACTGTATGATCTTCCTATTTCCAGCCTCACTAGCACGTGGCACAGCTAGCAATCCTGAGATCGCAACCCTGGAGATGTTGTCATTTAACTTGGCACATAACTCTATGAATTCACTTTGCAAGACCTCTTCACCTTTCCTACCCATATCATTGGTACTAACTGGACCATGACCTCTGGCTGCTCACCCTCCCACTTAAGAATACTGTGGATTCAATTCAAGATGTCCCTGACCTTAGCACCTGGGAGGTAACATACAAACTATGAATCTCATACTCATCCACAGCACCTCCTTTCTGTTTGCCTAATCAGTGAATCCCTTATCACTGCAGCACGCCTCTTACCCCCCCCTTCCCTTCTGAGCCACAAAGCCATACTCAGTGCCAGAGACCTCACTGCTGTGGCTTTTGTCTGCCAGGCCATTCCCCCCTCCCCCCAACAGTACCCAAAGTGGTACACCTGTTGTTGAGGGGAACGACCACAGATTAATTCTGCACTGGCTGCCTATGCCATTTCCCCTTCCTGACGGTCAGCCAGTTATCTCTGTTCTGCAGCTTGGGTGTAGCTACTGTATCTCCCCTGTATATCCTAACAATCAACCTCTCAGCCTCTTGAATGATCTGAAGGGTTGATTGAAGGGACAACTAACAGAGGTAGTATTCTAGTCCTTCCAAAATTAATCTTAACTTTGCATTTGGCTTCTTTACCACTGACTCAATCTGCAAGTTGATCTTTGGGGAATCCTGCACTAGAAGTCCGAAGTCCCCTTGTTAGAAAATAGCCTGCTTTTATTCCTTCTACCAAAGTGCATGACCATACATTTCCCTACACTCTATTCCATCTGCCACTTCTCTGCCCATTCTCCTAATCTGTCCAAGTCCTTCTGCAGACTCCCTGCTTCCTCAACACTACATACTCCTCCACCTACCTTTGTGTTATCTGCAAACTTGGCCACAAAACCATCAGTTCTGTAATCCAGACCATTAACATATAACAGGAAAAGTAGCAGACCCAACACTGACCCCTGCAGAACACCACTAGTCACTGGCAGCCAACCAGAAAAGGCCCCCTTTATTCCCAATCTTTGCCTTCTGCCAGTCAGCCAATCTTCTATCTGTGCTAGTATCTTTCCTGTAATACCATGTGTTCTTACCTAGTTTAGCAGTCTCATGTGCTGCACCTTGTGAAAGGCCTTCTGAAAATCAAGTAAACATGCACCGACTCTCCTTTGTCTATCCTGCCTGTTAAATCCTCAAAGAATTGCAACAGATACATCAAGCACAATTTCTCCTTAAGGAAACCATGTTGACAGCCTATATTATCATGTGCCTCCACACTCCCCAAAGCTTCATCGATCATCTTAGGTCAGACTAAGTGACCTGTAATCCTGTATTTTGCCCCCTTCTTTATTAAGAGTAGAGTGAAAAGGAGCACTTAAATGTTTCTTGCAGTGATTCAAGAACAGCAGGGTCACATCTTCAGAAAGTGCAGATACCAGAAACCATAACCACCAGGGCAGATGTGAGGAACTTATAAATTTTAAATGCAACACAAGAAACTGAATCATTTGCAAATAATCAGTCTTAATTTAAGATAAAGCACCTAATCAGTTTTCTCAGAACCCTGTCAAGTTGTTGCTTCTTAAAGATCATGAATAATTTCCATCAATGTGAGTTGATATTCCATTCCTTTACAGAATGGTTGGGAGGAAAGGAACATCAAGTGCCAAGAGAACAAGGAAATCATTAACCTTGCATTATACAAGCTTCATTCTGGCAGCTGCATTGATAAAAATTAACATTCATTCCAAAATCTTCTTCCAACAACAGCATTATCCCAAATCTTTTCCAAATTTTAGATGACTTTAGTCCTTCCACTCTTCTTTGTCAGTTGTTCAATATTACACCAGCAACAATGAAAATAAACACGAATGCATTATAAGCATCCCAATAATTCCAGGTAGTAATAAAAATATTTAATCAAATCATAAATTATTCACTCAAGTAAAGTGCTGTGCATTACCTAACAAGCTTACATAAACTTGCTGATCCAATCTACCATCAGAAAGATTACAAAGTATCAGCTCACACACTACACAGCCACAAATGGAAGATGTCAAAGCTACGTTTTTTTCAAATTGTGCAACACATGCTCAGTTCATCCCAAATTGCCTCAAGTTACTATCGGTACATTATTTATTACATGGCTCTGGTACAGACAGTGCAATATGAAAATAAACAGTTATGCCTTTAAGAAAAGTTTCGACGAATAATTCTCAATATGCTTCCCCACAGTATCAGTGTTTCAGGCCAGACATTAGATTTTCAATATGTTAATGCTACTCTGTGTATTTAAGGTTAAAATCAGGTGCTACTCCCCTGAAACGTGCAAAAAGTCACTCCCATTAAAAAAGCACCACAGTATCCTTTCTCTCAACTGTAGCATCTAATAAAAACCCCGATAAATTGACATGTTCTCTATATTTAATAGTGTAGACTCTTTAACTAGGCCCTTCATTTGCATGGAATGCAGCTGAGGAGAGAAATGCAGATGTTTGTTGATTAACCCGGAGTCAAACAACATTTCATTCCTGTTATCACTATAGATGTAAAACTAAAAATCAAAGTGAACCCAAATATTTTTATATTTCTCTTCCACCATTAGTCCATTATTCTGGTAGGCATATTTATGGTTTTTTTCCCACCTTTCCAGCTACAAAGATGGTGTTAGATTACTGGAGTTTTGTAATATGCGTAAATGGCTTGGATAACAACATGGGTGGATGGGTTAGTCAGCTTCCAGATTAGCATTATAGACAGCGTAAAAGATTGCCAAAAGATACAGCAGGATATAAATCAATTGCAATATGGGTGGAGAAATGGCAGATCAGGTTTGATCTAGGTAAGTGTAAGGTGTTGCTACTTTAGGCGATTAATTGTGAAAGGAGAGTACACAGTTAATGGCAGGACCCTTAAGCATTGAATTACAATAGGGTCATTGGGCCCAAGTCCATGGCTGCCCGAAAGTGGCCACACAAGTTGACAGGGTGTTAAAGGTGCATGAACATGTTTATTTTTATTGTCTGAGTCATGAAGTTATGTTGCAGCTTTATAAAACTCTGGTTAGCCACGTCTAGAATATTGCATTCACTTCTGGTCACCCATTATAAGGAGCACGTAGAGGTTTTGGAAAGGGTGCAGAGAAAGATTACCAATATGCTGCCTGGATTAGAAGGCTTGTACTAGTTTTCCCTAAACTAGTGGAGGCTGAAAGATAGATAAGGGCATAGATAGAGAAGACAAATGGTATCATTTTCCCCAAGGTTGAAGTGTCTAATATAAGAGGGCGTGGAGAAGTGGAAAGTTCAAAGGGGATGTGTACACCAAGTTGAGGGTACCTGGAATGCAGTGGTGATGCAGAATGATAGAGGTATTTAAGCAGTATGTGAATATGTTGAGAATGGAGGAATAAAAACCATGAAGAGATTAGCTTAATTGGGCATCATTAGCTTACTTAGTTCAGCACAACATCATTAGCTGAAGGGCCTGTTCCTGTGCTGTATTGCTCTAAGTGAGGCAAATCATTAAGGATAAATTAAGAGCACCACAGTAGTGTAGTGGTTAGCGCAATGCTATTACAGGTTGGGGCATCAGAGTTCCTACGCACTCCATAAGAAAGTTGAATGTCCTTCCCATGTGCGTGTGGGTTTCCTTCAGGTGATCTGGTTTCCTCCCACAGTCTAAAGACGTGCCAGTTAGTAGGTTTATTGGTCATTGTAAATTGTCCTGTAATTAGACCAGGGGTTAAATCAGTGAGTTGCTGGGCAGTGTGGCTTGACAGGCCAGAGGGCCTGTTCCATGCTTTATCTCTTAAATTTTAAAAAAAAGGACCAGAAAAAAACAAGGAAAAAATGAATGTGATGTAATTCTGAGTGAGGGTGATATGCAAATTGGAACACGCAGTTAGTAGTATTCTCATGCATCAGCTTTTCTTGGTGATAGAGGCTGGAAATTAGGGAGTGTTTTGGTGATGGTGGTAAAAAAAAGTGAACAAAGTAAACAACTAATTAAAGCTAATGGTTAAAAATAGCAGGTAAAACTATAAACTATCAATAAAGCAAGCAAGCTTTTAACCTCATTGTGTGAATTTACTGCTCATCTACAGAGAACCAATTAATTGTATTGATAATCTGAAATCTAGCCAAATGAAACACTTGTTATTGCAGTATTTGGTTATGTAGAGCAATGTTCCCACAACTGATACCTTTAATAAGCAAACCGTTGTAAGTATGAGCTTTGGCTCAGAAGCAACACTTTCAGCCGAGCTATAAGAGTAATGATATGCACTACAACATATAATTAAGGACATAATGAGTCATCTCTTCAGTACTGTACATAAAGAATGCCACAATGTAAGTAGTACTGTGCGCCAGAGGAGATATTAAACAAATGTCCCAAGATATTTTCTCAGATAGCTGTACAAAAAGAGGCATTATTAGAAGCAGGGGAATTCTCCCTAGTGTCTGACCAACAGAATTGGCACACATCTGGTACACATCTTCTGCAAAAATCGAAGTCAATGTGCAAACAACAGATCATTAAGCCAACTGAAAAAGGCAATGTTCAGATGAGCATGGTGCTCCAATTGAGCACAGGTTTACCCCGCTATCTGAAAGTAGAGTTCCTATGAAACATTTCGTAAGCCGAAGTGGTGTAACGCAAACTTTCGTAAAGCGGGGGACATCTGTACATAGAACACAAAGCAGTACAGCACAGGAACAGGCCCTTCGGCCCACAATGCTGTGCCAAACTAGCTAGAAAGTAAATCATAAAACCCCAAAAACTATTCCCTCCTACCTGCACAATGTTCATATCCCGCCCCCCCCCCCAATCATCCTCATATTCATGTGACTCTCTAAACATCTCCTAAACACTTCTAATGTATTTGTCTTGACCACCATACCAGGCAGCGCATTCCAGACATCCACCACTCTGAGTAAAAACTTACCCCTCACATTGCCTTTGAACCTACCCCTCTCACTATCAACACATGCCCTCTAGTATTAGATATTTTTACCCTAAGGGAATGACACTCCCTATCTACCCTATCTATGCCTCTCATAATCTTATAAACCTCTATCAGAATCAGAATCACATTTATTATCACCAGCAGTGTTGTGAAATTCCTTAACTTAGCAGCAGCAGTTCAATGCAATACATTATTATAGAAGAAAAAATTTATAATAAATAAGTCAATCAATTACAGTATATGTATATTGAATAGATTAAAAATCATGTAAAAAAACAGAAATAATATGTATTAAAGAAGTGAGGGTTCAATGTCCATTTAGGAATCGGATGGCAGAGGGGAAGAAGCTGTTCCTGAATCACTGAGTGTGTGCCTTCAGGTTTCTGTACCTCCTACCTGATGGTAACAGTGAGAAAAGGACATGCCCTGGTTTCTGGAAGTCCTTAATAATGGACACTGCCCTTCTGAGACAACGCTCCCTGAAGATGTCCAGGGTACTTTGTAGGTTAGTACCCAAGATGTAGCCTGTCAGAATGCTCTCCACGGTACACCTATAGAAGTTTTTGAGTGTATTTGTTGACATACCAAATCTCTTCAAACTCCTAATAAAGTATAGACACTGTCTTGCCTTTATAACCGCATCGACGCGTTGGGACCAGGTTAGATCTTCAGAGATCTTGACACCCAGGAACTTGAAACTGCTCACTCTCTCCATTTCTGATCCCTCCATGAAGATTGGTATGAGTTCCTTTATCTTACCCTTCCTGAAGTCCACAATCAGCTCTTCATCTTACTGACGTTGAGTACCAGGTTGTTGCTGTGACACCACTCCACTAGTTGGCATATTTCGCTCCAATACGCCCTCTAGTCTCCATCTGAGGGTCTACCAATAATGCTTGTATCATCAGTAAATTTATAGATGGTATTTGAGCTATGCCTAGCCACACAGTCATGGGTATAGACAAAGTAGAACAGTGGGCTCAGCACGCACCCCGAGGTGCACCAGTGTTAATCGTCAGCGAAGAGGATATGTTATCACCAATCCGCACAGATGGTGGTCTTCCAGTTAGGATGTCGAGGATCCAATTGCAGAAGAGGGGGTACAGAGGCTCAGGTTTTGCAACTTCTCAATCAGGATGGTATTAAATGCTGAGCTATAGTCAATGAACAGCATCCAGGTGATCTAAAGCTGTGTGAAGAGCCATTGAGATTGCATCTGCTGTTGACCTATTATGGTGATAGGCAAACTGCAGTGAGTCCAGGTTCTTGATGAGGCAGGAGTTCAGTCTCATCAAAGCATTTCATTATTGTAGATGTGAGTTCTACTGGGCGATGGTCATTAAGGCAGCTCACATTATTCTTTTTAAGCACTGGTATAATTGTTGCCATTTTGAAGTGGGAACTTCCTCCCATAGGAGTGAAAGGTTGAAAATGTCCTTGAATACTCCCACCAGTTGGTCAAATGCCTTGAATACTCACGTCAGATCTCCCCTCAGCATCTGGCGCTCCAAAGAAAACAACACAAGTCTGTCCAACCTCTTATGATAGCTCATGCCCTCTGAACCAGGCAGCATCCTGGAAAACTCTTCTGCACCCTCTCCAAAGCCTCAACAACCTTCCTATAGTGGGGCAACAAAAACTGTATACAATACAACACATGTGGCCTAACCAGAGTTCTATAAAGTTGCAACTTAACCGCTTGACTTTTGAACTCAGTGCCTTGATTAATAAAAGCAAGCAAGCATTCCATAAGCCTTCTAAACCACCCTATCGACCTGTGTAGCCACTTTCAAGGAGCTATGAACTTGGATCCTAAGATCTCTCTGCTCAGCAACACTGTTCAGAAGTATGTTAGAGCGAGTATGTGGAGTGGATAAAACAAGTATTTCAATTTCATTGCAGCAACTAGCAATGAAAAAATAATCTTGACAAAATAAGGCAGCAAGAGGAGGGGTTCCAATGAGTTGGATAACTATGCACTCTGTGAGGAGAAGATTTCTGGCCAAAGAAGTTAAGACAAAGGCAAAAGCTGCAGAAAAAGAGTTTAATACCACCTCAACCTTAAAATTCATTGAGAAGGGGATAAAGCCAAGGCCACTGCTGAAGATTAATCTATCAAAATTGGAGAGAAGAAAATCAGAAAAAATATGAAAACCCTCCAACAATAGGATTGACATACAACAGTTAGGTACACATCCTTACTCTTAAGCAAGAAAAGGTACAAAATATGCATCCATCAAAAATTGCTCCATTTCCACTGAGTAAATTTGATTAAAATTGTGGCTTTGGCTTCTCATTAACATTCCAGATAATCATTTGCATTGTTTACTGTTCCTAAATGGAAAATATGATCCCAAATGTGATAAATTAGGCTAATTGTGATGACAATGTAATTCATTGGGAAGTAGTCTATGAACCACTATTACATAGCACCACTGCAATAAATAATGTCTAGCAGACACCAGATGCTGTAGAACACAGGTGAACTCCTTTTTGAGGGTTAACTACAACCAACACGTGCACTTACATCACACAGACCCTAAGCTCAAACACACATGACTTTCTTGATCTGAAGAAATGACCTGACTCAAATTGCTGTTGACTCTGGTAGATGGTTTCTGGAATAAAGTACTCATTTATTTTTTTGGTATTTCTGGTATATCTCTCACTGCAAGCATCTGGTAAATTTGACTTTTCATCTGATATTTCCTTTGTATTATTGTTTATCAGTTTCATCGTGTTCTCACTTCTTCCCATTGCTTGAACTACATTTTAGTGCTCCTTTTCAATAAATGGTTAGAACATTAAACAAGATTTGTTTCATTTTTACTGCCATCTCTCAACCTCTCCTTCTAGTCAGGATGCTGTAAACTCAAGATTGTGCAGAACCTACAACATGTCAACAAGCTTTGCTTCGATCAGTGCCAAACTGGACTGGCAATGGAATTATGCTGTTTCAATGGGAAAACAGCTAAATAATAAACAATGGGAGATTTCAATAATCTTAAAAAACCTGTCTCCTCATAACCTACTTAATGCAAATATAGTTCTCAACTGTATCATTAAATATTGGACAATATGGAGGAATGAACGTATGCTTGGTAATGTACCTCTGCGTTTAGCATTCAAACAATTATGACCTCAGCAACACACAGAAAATGCTGGAGGAACTCAGCAGGCCAGGCAGTACCTATGGAAAAGAGTACAGTCGACGTTTCGGGCCGAGATCCTCCATCCGACCTCATCTGGGTTTTCCACTCTTCAAGTATTGTGAAAACTACTTAAGTTCCTTGATTGTGCATTGGCTGTAACACATTCTCTCACTACTCAAACTTCTATCCATATTGACAAGGGCAAAGCCAGGGGTGGTAGTGGGGGATAAGTTCCCATTACCTATTAAATGCTCCCAGTGGTGTACATCTCAAATAGTCTCTGATAATCAAGTCTAGTTCCTGGCCTTCATATGTGGCCTAGCTACTAAGCCCTGCAGAATGTTTTGACTAACAGGAGAAGGGGCAACGGTGGGTTACTGGCACTTTAAAACAGCTGTTTCGGGCAGATGGGGTTCATCTGCTGTGGTTGGCAGCTCATCAAGGATAAGGAAAACTCTGATAGCAAACTTCTGCTGTCTCACAGCTATACCCATTCATGGGGAAGACTTCAGGAGTAAATCTCAAGGAACCCTCCAGAGCTGGAGTCCCTAAAGCAGCATTACACTGAGTTCAATGCTGACTGGTAACTCCACTGATGCCAAACAGTATTGGTTTCTGCTATTCCTTTAGATTCATCAGCTATATGAGAGAGGGACCCGGTTGCACAGGTAACTGCTTGCTCTCCAGATTGCATTCTAGATGTCACGTAGACATTTACAACACCATGGTTGGCCACAACCACTGGAGGGCCTCAGGTAGTCATGGAACATTTCCCATGGCAATGGAGTCTAAAATTAGAAAGTGTAGGTTTCAAGTTAGAGGGGAAAGATTTACAAGGAATCTAAAGTGAAAATTTTTCTCACACAGATCGTAATGGATACATAGAATGAGCTGCAAGAGGAGGTGGTAAAGACAGCAATAAATATCAAGAACATGAGATGAAGAGTTCTTGAAAGTGAGTCCGTAGGTTGTGGGAACAATTCAATGATGGGGCAAGTGAAGTTGAGTGAATTTATCCCCTCTGGTTCAACAGCCTGATGGCTGATGGGTAATAACTGTTCTTGAACCTAGTGGTGTGAGTCCTGAAGCTCTTGATGGACTGGGCTGTATCCACTACTTTTTGTAGGATTTTACATCCAAGCGCATTGTTATTTCCATAGCAGGCAGTGATACACCAAAAGGGCCTATTTCTGTGATGTTAAACTCTATGAATCAATGATTAATGGTCCTGAAGAGGGTATATAGGAAGTTAGGTACAAAGCTGAAAAGCAAGACCTCCAGTGTAGTAATCTCTGGTTTCCTGCCTGTGCCATGCACCTGTGAGAGTACAAATAGGATGATTTGGCAGATGACCTGTCCCAAGCCCAGCACACAAGTGTATTACAAAGAATGTACAGCAGCATCTCTGCTTCCTTTGGAGTTTGCAGACATTCGGCATGACAGCTAAAACTTTGACAAACTTCCATAGATGTGCAGTGGAGAGTTAATTGACTGACAGCACCACATCATATTATTGGGGGATTTCAAAATGCGGGTAGACTGGGAAAATCAGGCTGGCGCTGGATTCCAAGACAGGGAATTGGTAGAATGCCTATGAGACGGCATTTTAGAGCAGCTTCTTGTTGAGCCCACTAGGGGAAAGGCGGTTCTGGATTGGGTGTGCATAATGAACCAGATTTGGTTAGTAATCTTAAAGTAAATGAAAAAAAGTATTATGATCAGCAGTGATCATAATATAATGGAATTTGGTGTTTTGGGCCAAAACATTGACTGTTTATTCTTTTCCATAGATGATGCCTGGCCTGCTGAGTTCTTCCAGCAACTTGGGTGTGGTATCTGTGCAAGGATTTTGGATCCACTCTGGTTCAGGTGTAATTGGCACCCTTGTACAGGTCTTACCTTATCTAGACAACAGGTTGGCTCCAAAATTACCCAAGGTGATGAATATTTACATCTTTGAAGTTAATCATCTTATTCAGAAAGATATTGCCAAACTGTAAACCAGATTGTACTGAAAGATGTTACTGATTCCTTTCAATGCACTGGTGCAAGTTTAAAAATGACGTATCTACTCCTTGTGGATTATTTTGTATTATCTATAGAACATGAGATACTTTGAGCCACGTACTACAAGGATGAACATTATCAAATTATCCTCCCATCCACTTTGAAGAAAATATTGTTTCAATTAAAATTTATTTACTAAATTAGCAAAAAGAATTTGATATGTTTTCTAACCATTCATCAGATAACACAGTAATTACCAACCCCAAAAGCCTTTGTATTTCTGCATATCATTTACTAATAAATCAATCCAGATTTGTTTAGCTTGTAAAATGGTCTAACAGTGCAAGATTTTTCTGTTATTCAAACTGTGGATGAATATATCCCACAGTCTACATTAAGCAATTAATTGTCATATACATGCAATGCTCATCCAATTATGACTGGAAATAAAGACAAAAAAAATCAGCAAACCTATACTTAAAGGAACTGTCAAATTAAGGAGAAAGGTATTTAAGGAAGTCCAAATTTCATCAAATCTGGTTTAATTGCCAAAATACATGATACTCCACAGGGATAAATTAGATGAATGTCTGCAGCAGATCACTTTGTTAAGCAGCAATAAACATTTCACTAAAGAAACAAAAAAGCACAATCCAAGAATGCAACAAAATACCTTAAATCAGGGATTCTCAACCTTTTTTAATGCCACAGACCAATACCATTACGCAAGGGGACCCTGGGCCATAGGTTGTGGACCTCTGCCTTAAACAAAAATGTCCCTTCACAGCATCTGCATATGTTAATTTGAACATTCATACAAATTCCTCCAGCATGTTGTGTGTGTTGCTGCACATAATATTCTATTAAGAAACTTAATTTTTTTTTCTGACAAAGACTCCAGAACCTGAAACATTGACTGTTTCTTTCTACAGATGCTGTTTGACCTAATAAATATTTCCAGCATTTTCTGTTTCTATTTCTACATTAAAGTCTGCTGATTATGCTACCCAATTACATTCTCTTTTGGGAATTCCTGCTCCATGACCACACAAAGTTGAAAAGAAGCATTCAGGAATTCAGGATGGTATAAAGAATCTCCGATACAAAACGGAAGCAAAGAGAACGATTGGAAAAAAGGGTAAATTAGTTTATTAAGGTACAAGTGAAATATTTTGCTTTGTATACCAGTCATACAGATCATTTCATTACAATAGTACATTGAGTTCGTACAGGGGAAAGCAAAAACAAAATACAGAGTAAATTGCTACAATTACAGAGAAAGTGTAATGCAGACACACAATAAAGCACAAGGCTATTCTATCACAAGGAGCATTACAGAAAATCTTTCCTACCAAATGCAATAAGAATATACAACAGTTCATCTCTGTGTGACAGGAGAACATACATCACAGTACAATATTCTCTGTTGTATTATTTCATATAGTATTATCGCACAGTATTGCAAATTAGTAAATTATTGTTTATATTATTATTCTGCATTTTATTATTACTTATCGTTATATATACTTATTATTATAGCCAAGTGAGTTTTTAAATGTTGCTACTGCAACAAAATAATTTCCCACTCGAGATCAATAATACTTATTAATGAGATAGAATGTTAGGTCAAGAGTCCATCTTATACTGGGTCACCATTCAATGATCTTGTAACAGCAGGATGGAAATGATTCTTTTTTTTTCCCCCCTGAGCTCAGTGGTACATGCTTTCAGGCTTCTGTATCTTCTACCCGATGGGAGGGGTAGAAGAGAGAATCTCCGAGGACTTTGTGGGTGTTTTTACTGAGATTGTAGGCAGAGTAGACAGAGTGGGGTCTGTTTTCCGTTATGTGCTGAACTTCGTCCACAACCCTCTGCCATTTCTGTGGTCTTGGAGAGACCAGTAGCCATACCAAGGCACAATGCACTGGATAGGATGTTTTTGATGGTGCGTCAATGAAATTGGTGAGGCTCAATAGGGACATTGTAAATTTCTCTATGCTCCTGAGGAAATGGACCGCTGGTGCTTTTTCTTAGCCATGGAGTCAACATTGTAGGACCAGGATAGGCTATTTTGTTTTGCTAATATTGGGGGGGGGGGAAGGTTGTTGTCATTACAACAGCCACTAGACTCCATCTCTTTTCCTGTACTCCAAAAATTGCACTGCTAAAGTTGATGTATGCTAATGACATGACTCTCAAAGCATTTCACGGTGGATATCAGATCCACCAGGTGCTAGTCATCAAAGAACACTACCTTGTTTATCTTGGGTATTGAGATGAAAGTGACTTAAAGCAGGTGGGAACCTCAGATTGAAGTAGGGAAAGGTTAAAAATAACTGCAAATAGGCATGCTAGTTCATCTGTTCAAGATCTCTTGAACAGATGAACTAGCCATGGACATCATCTGGGCCGGATGCTTCCACGTGTTCAATCTCCACAATAATGTAGCAGTTAGTGAAGTGCTAGTGCAGCAGGTTCAATTCTATTGTTTCCTGTAAGGAGTTTGTACGTTCTCCCCATCACCACATGGGCTTCCTCCAACGTTCTAAAGATGTACAGGTTAGATTAATTGGTCACATAGGTATAATTAGGTGGCATGGCCTTATTGAGCCAGAAGGGCACATCTCCATACTGTATCTCTAAATGAAAAAGTAGTAGAAGACTATTGTGACTTCTGCAATGGTGACCATGGGTTTAGGTGCATGGAAAGCTATTGAGGCCAGTGGTGACATTCCACAAACTGTCACCACCGGCCTCAAAAGAATGTGTATGGAATGCATTACGCTCTTCAGTGAGGGATGCACTGTTGTTAACGACACTTCCTGACTTTGTTTTGAGGCATCTTATAGTGTGTAAGCCTTGACAAATATAGTAGCTGGTTTGAGATTCAATTTTGGGCTGGTATTGTCTTTTGGCGTCCCTGATAATTTTATGAAAGTCATATCTTAATTTCTTGTAGAGAGCATAGTTAATTGATTTGAACACTACCATTCTGCAGAGGCATAGCACCAAATGATCCAATTCTGCTCCACTGTCTCACGGTCGTCTGTTTCCTCAGGCCAGCTCTGTACAACTTTCTATACCAGATCCTCATATTTCAGCTTCTGTTAATCTGCCGGGAGAAGGAACACAGCCTGGTGGTCTGTGTGGGCCAGAAGGTGAGGGGATGGAGTGAGTGGTTTGGTAGGTTGTGGAGCAACAGGCAGATTAGATCCATGATAGTCGTATATTGAAATTAACATAGAGTGATCAATTTGGTGGATGATATAGAACATTAAGCTTGAAATTTGCAGAGAAAACTTAATTGAGTAATGGTAACTGACTTCATCACTGAAGAGACTAATACAGAGTGGGTCAATTGTAGGTTCTTTTCTGAAAATGACAGATGGAGTACGTATCATCTACCTATCCACCTATCAGGCAACTTCTGTCCCATCTGTGACAAATCTAGAGGATGCACTAGTTGGGCCAAAGGGACATGACCTCTTCTCATTACTACCATGAAGGAGGAGGAACATGAGCCTGAAGACACACACTCAAATTTTTATGAACAACTTCTTCCCCTCAGCCATCTAATTTTCTAAACAATCCATGAACACTCCCTCACTATCCTCTTTCCTGCTAATTACGGTACTTTTATTGTACTTTACAGTATTTTTTTAATGTCCTGCACTGTACTGCCTCCACAAAGCCTTTCATGACAAGTGACAGATGATAAACCTGATTCTGATTCTGTGCTGTATCCCCTAAAACTCAAGGACTCCAAAGCGAAGGCAAGCTATTTTCAGTTGTGATGGACTATGTAGGAAGAACTCATCTGCAGTTAAACATTTTTACTAATGTAAATTTCTCATTGTGAACAGTACCATACACTGAGGCTTCTTTGTACTAGTTTAAATATAAACTATATGCATTTATGAAAATCTATTTCATGATCTCAGGTAGCTACTGTAGCTTTGTAGCTTAACGTCAACAGATGCTTTCTTCAAGGAGCCCTTTGCATATTTTCCCCATCTTTATAATGTATACCACACACACATTGAAGCTACAGAATCATTTCATCACAATTGCATTCTCATTAAACATACACAGTGCAGCCTTACAAAGAATACATTTAAAAGGTGTGGCAGTTCAACCGTGTTTTTGTAATTTGCATTTTATTTGTATTTGCTAATTCAGCTTTCATTACTTTTTTCCTAGGTCTTTGCCATATATCAAATAATGCATCATCAGCAAACTCAAATGTCATCAAGAAACAATGACTAAGTATTTCATAATAATGTACCTGGAACAGATCAGGACCTACAGACAATGCCCTCTGTAACGCCTGTTCAGTTCTGGAAAAGTGAATTTTCATTATTCACTTATGATCTACAGTTTACATACTTAATATTCTATTTTATCAAGAAAGTTGATCACATTGTTTGATAAATGTCAACATTAAATTCCTGTGACATACTGAAGGATATGACAGCATTACAAGCAAGCTTTCTTACAATTTAAAAGGAGCACAGGTAAGTTTGAAAAGAGCACAGAAATGGAACCTTATGGGCTTAAACAAATGAGGAGAATTAAGAAATTAATTTAGTATGAATGAAATACCAAGTAAATCAAATAATACTAGGTAAATTCTTTCTATTAGTTGTGATCACCTAACAAATAAAGGGCTAGACTTAGCTCCTTGGATCCATGGACAACTTAGGAACACCAACTCATTCCTTATGTCTAGGACATCCACAGATGCAGAACATGTCATTAGATGGACAAGGTCAAACTCCAGATTTTGGAATATGAATGCCACAAAGAAATAGGAGCAGGAGTAGGCCATTTGGTCATTGAGCCTGCTCTGCTATTCAATAAGATCATGGCTGATCTGGCCATGGACTCTCCTCCACCTACCTGCCTTTTCCCCATAACCCTCAATTCCCTTACCAAGCAAAAATCATGGGATAAATATATATTTACTGAGGTAGCCTTTAATGCTTCATTGAGCAGAGAATTCCACAGATTCACCACTCTCTGGAAAAAGTAGTTCCTCCTCATCTCCATTCCATATCTACGCCCCCAAACCTTGAGGCTATGTCCCCTAGTCCCCAGTGGAAACCACTATCCTGCCTCTATCTTATCTACCCCTTTCATAGTTTTATGTTTCTATAAGATCTCCTCTCATTCCTCTGAATTCCAGCAAGTACAGACGCTGGTGACTCAATCTCTCATTATCTAATCTCCTCATTATCTAACCCCCACATCTCTGGAATCAACAGGGTGAACCTCCTCTGCACCACCTCCAAAGACAGTATATCCTTCCTCAAGTAAGGAGACCAGAACTGAACGCTGTACTCTAGGTGCAGCCTCACTAGCATCCTTTACATAACCTCCCTGCTCTTAAATTCAATCTCTCAAGCAATGAAGGGCAACATTTCATTTGTCTTCTTGATAGTCTGCTGCACCTCCAAAACAACCTTTTGGGATTCATGCACAAGCACTCCCAAGTCCCTCTGCACAGCAGTATGCTGTATTTTTTTTTACCATTTAAATAATAATAAACATTTCCTCCTGGCAAATACTACTAGTGCTAAAATTATTGCACAACAGAAGGGCCAAATGTTACTGTGAGGGAAAGGGAGAAAGAGAGAAAAAGTGTCGTGAACAAGAGTACAATCTGATCAATGTGAAGTGGAGCAGGTAGTCATGTCAATGGTTGCAGAATTGATTCCAAGATGGTACATTATCTTGCTGGTGCAAGGATTAAAGATACTATAAAGCAGCTGTAGAAAGTTCTGATGAATAATCAGAGATCAGTCCCAATTAAATCATATAAACAGATTTCAGGGAGTTAGGAAAGAAATTTAGAAATACAAACTCAAAGGGTAAGGATCTTCAGGTTATGTGTTAGTATTATATGTCATGTGTCAGTCGTACAGACATAGGAGGATTGCACAGTTAAACACATGGCTAGAGGGATTCCAATCCCTAGGTCATCAGGGCCAGTTCTAGGAGAAATATAATGAGAAATAGAAAGTGTTACACTTTGGAAGAAGAATGATAAGCGTCAATATAAACTAAAGAGGATGATGTTAAGAGGTACAGGAATAGAGAGGCAACAGGTAAATATGGGAAGTGTTGAAAATGTCTGAAGAAGTTGACAATTATTGTGGAGGTACATTCAACTATAGCATTTAAAGGGCAGCTAGAAAAAAGCTGAAATAAAAATTCAAGCAACACACACACACACAAATGTTGGGGGGGGGCTTGGCAGGTAAGGCAGCATTAATGGAAGGGACTAAACGGTCGATATTTCAGGCTGAGACTGGATTGAAATGGAAAAGAGGCACAAAACAGATTAAGCAGCGGGAGGAGGGGAAGGAGTTGCAAACTGGCAGACAATAGGTGAGCGGGAAGGTGGCTGGGGGAGGGGATAGGTGGAAAAGGTAAAAAAAAACGAAGAATCTCACATTCTATCTGGGTAGCCTCCAACTGATTTCTCTAACTTCTGATAATTTTGTCCCCCTCCCTCCTTTTTTTAATTCCCCATTCTGGTTATACACTCACGCCTTCTCTTCTCACCTGCTCTTTACCTCCCTCTGGTTCCCCTCCTACTGCTCTTTCTCCCATGGTCTACTGTTCTCATATTAGTTTCCTTCTTCAAGAGTCACAGAGATGCAGCATATGAGTAAAAGTTTCAGTGTGCACTCTGTGTACTATAAGCCCCCAATTACACACCATCATCAATTTTACACTGCTTTTAAAATAAAATCATGGCATGAATAAGAAAACATACACCTCATAATTTAATTTCTAGGTTTAATTTGTATATTACAATGGCATGCAACCAGTATCACTGACACTCTCTTTTGAGACCATCACCCTTCCTTGATAAAGCTCGATCACTTATATTTTACCAATGTACAGTTAGAATCAGCTTTAACAGTTAACTCATCAAATGTACTATTTAATCAATCAGCAAACAGCTGATTTTTCAAAGTTTAAAGAACGTAAATGGGGAAAAAAAGCAGTAAATGGAAAAAAGGTACTGACCCCTGCTTAAACAGAAGTCAGGGGAAGGAATGTGATCTGTACTCCACTGGCAGAAGTACACACGAGTATCGTGTTCAGAAGTCTAATTGAGTCTCAAATCTCATTATCACAGAATTATGCAAGGAACTGAAAACTGCAGCATCACCAACGACAAGCTACTTGGCTGATATTATGACAGTGGGAAGATCATGCAGATGAGAGGATTGCACCAAGGCCAATGCCCAATAAAACAAGATTTCACATTGCATTAAGTGCTGTTTATTATAACGGAGACCATTCAGCACATCTAGCCCATTCTGGCTAACAGACAAATAATCCCATCAATCCTATTTCCTTTCTCTTTCTTTTATGTCTATCAATTTCCCTTGATTACTTTTCTATCTTACCTACTTTACAGGTAACTATACAGTTGCCAAATAACCTACCTGTGCATCTTAAGGACATGGGAAGAAACAGAACCATCCGAAGAACCCCCACTTGGGTATGGGAACAATGTGGAAGCTCTGCACAAAGCCTGGGGCTCATGAGTGAACCCACCCTGGCCACTGAAGCGATGAGGCAGCAGCAGTATTAGCTGCAAAACTGTTATGCCTTCATTTGCTAGTCTCTGACTGGTAAATAAAGTTTCTTTCATATAACATAGTTGTCAACATGTCATTTTCTTGTGATGTGATCATATACTGCTTAAGTGGGAGTTTCAGTTGTTCCATGTGTAGCCAATGAACCTTTAAAAACTGAAGTTACATTAAAATTATATTGGAAAAACACTGTTTTCTCTACATCCAAATATTACATGTTACATCTTAACAAAAGCAATATTCATTAAAATTAAAATAACTGAAAAAAACGTCTTTGACAGTAAAAGAACATTTTACTAATTATAACATCAAGTAACCCAAATGTAAATGATTCAATGGTGATTAAAGAAAAGCAAGGTGAGATCATACCTAACACAAAGGGAAAGGGTTGTGGCTGTTGGAGACTAATCATTTCATAATCATTTCAAATCTCATTTCAATTAGAGGAGCTACTCAGGATAGTGTTCTAGGCTCAGCCACCTTCAGTTACATAGATTCATTTATTTATCATATGTAAATCAAAATATACAATGGAATGGATTGTTTGCATTAACATCAATGTTCAAAGATCAAAGTAAATTTATGATAAAAGTACATATATGTCACCATATATAACCCAAGGATGTGCTGGGGGCAGCCCACAAGTGTTGCCACACTTTATGGCACCAACATTGTGTGCCCACGATGTTCAGCAGAACAATACAAGCAACAACAACAGCAGCAGCAAAACAAGCCCCTTTCCTCCCTCCCTCTCACCCACCCACACACACAGAGGCAGGCCTCCAAACCCAGGAGAGGCTGCCTCTGAGCCTCCAAACCCAGGAGAGTCCCTGGCTGAGACCATCAGACATCAGGCCTCCAGCCTCCAGATACACGGAGCTAGGCCTTCGACCATCAGGCCTCAACTTCTGAACTCACTGACTCCAGTCTTTGGTATTGACTCCAGGACTCACTGATCATGGAAATCATGCCATGATTGCCAATCATACTTCATCTAAACCTTCCCTCAGACATTAGGGTCAGACTTGGAACATGAGCCGATGGTTTAAGTATTCAGTTCCATTCACCATTTCTCAGATAATGAAAAAATGTATGTCCGCTTCCATCAGAATTAATCAATATCTAGGCCATGGGTTAAGAATTAGCAAGTAATATATGCACTAGACAAGTACGGTCAACTTTCATCTCCAGCAGGATTGCCATTATCAAATCCCCCACTATCAAATTCTACAGCAGGGTCACTTTGACCAGAAAAACAGTCACATCGTTACCATAGTAACAAGAAAAAGTCAAGAAGC
Source organism: Hemitrygon akajei (assembly GCF_048418815.1). NCBI lineage: Eukaryota > Metazoa > Chordata > Chondrichthyes > Myliobatiformes > Dasyatidae > Hemitrygon > Hemitrygon akajei. Next base: position 36,293,616 of record NC_133125.1, read on the forward strand.
TGGATATTCAGTGGCAGCTAATTCATCTGCTGATAACTTACTTTTATGATCTACAGTAGATTCAGATATATTTATCACATGTACATTGAAACACACAGTGAAACATGTCATTTGCATTAACAACCAACACACCCAAGGATGTGCTTGGGGCAGACAGCAACTGTTGCCACAGTGTCAACATAGCAAAGTATGTAGGCAATAATCTCTACTTGCCTAGACAATTGTCATTCTAAGGACATACAAGAAGCTGGACACAGTCGTACAAAGCAATGTCATTATGTCTCCATCCTGAGCATTCTCACCGTCTGCCATGACAGCATTTATATGATGCACGATCACACTCAAGCTATTTTTCTTCAACAGTACCTCCCCCAATCTGACTCCAAGATCCACCAAATAAATACAACAGGAGTATTCATTGAACAGATGTATAGATCAATGATAAAATCATCAAAAGTATCTATTCTCCTTTGCAAAGAAAGATTTTAGGAAATTCAGTGGATTACAATTAATTGGGCCATCAGTAAATCAAGGCATCCATTTATTTGTGACAACTCTTAAAGAACAAAGACTAAATCGAGAAAATAGCTGGGATTCCATTTGTTTATTTGGAACAATATTCCATTTAATTGTGCCAAACAGTTTCTAACTAGCCTCAATCACATGAACTTGCATGGTCATTAAACACGACACCATGCTTGGAGCAATCCATTTTTAAATGATCACTCCGTTTTTAAATAGTCCCTGTTGCATGTATTTGTGTTTAAGTAGCAGTGATTTTTGTCACAGAGAGTTGGTGAGAATTACATAATGAAACAATTCAGAAATGTTTTGCTCACTGCAGTTTCAAGCATTCAGGCTTGGAGATGGCCGGCAGTGAGAATGAAACTATTTCAATACTTCAACAGATTAGGAATTATGAAGGTTATTGACAATCATCTTGAATGTTACAATAAAAATGAAGATTTGGAGGATGCAAATGCATTGAAAGCAGCACATTATCAACACTAATATTGTCCACTTACAGTCAATTAACAGAATATGCCAAATAAATTCCTCCATCGATAACAATAAGGAACTAATACAGAGTTTTAGAGTACAGCAGTGTTCTGCTGTACATGTAAGTAGTGTTCTAAATTGTTCAGTATTTCATTTAAACACATAAATTGTTACTCAGTTAAATGGTAGATAGTATCTTTTTATTCCTTTTCACTATTTCCATGAAACTTTGTCTAAGTGGGGCAGCTGCTTAATTGGGCCAAAATGTACTGGTCCTGACGTGCCCCAGTTAATTGGAATCTACTGTATTTAATCGATATGGTAATATCTTATTAAAAATACTTTAATGACACTTATTTTTCCCCAAAAAAATGGGTATGATTCATTTTTAAAAGTCTTATCCATAAATATCCACACAAGGAAACATTTTCTTTCATGGTTACAAATGTCTTTCCCTAAAACAGATCATAAACTTCAGAACAATGCAGCCATTACTGAGAATAGGTTAGTTTGCGAAGACTTGCAATAACTGATAATGCTTTTTATGATTCAGCAGAACCTCTTCATCAAATCAGGAAGTTCACTTAGAAGTCAAAAGCACTTAGTGCTGTGCATTGAAGAAATCATGACTGCGTTCCAGCGCCTAGAGTCAATTTTATTGCTATTGTTGACCTAAACTGAAATTTAGCGCATTATAAGGAAAAACGTGTATGTTACACCAAGCAGATCCTATACTTCCTTAGTACATTAATAACAAATTGCTAAGTTATAATTTTATGTAATATTTGCCCGCACCTTATAATGCAGTCAAAGCAAAATATACACTGTTCTACATTTGAAATGCTAATACTGAAAAACTGTTAACAATAAACAATAATCAGAAGAAATAGAGATCTATTTAATATCACACTAAGTATTAGAATACCCCACAAGAACAGTTTCTCAAAGAACATTTTGTAAAATACTAACCATTTCAGGATATGAACTCCAAACTTTGAAAAGGCACAAAGGCACGTCAATTTATCTGCATCAATACACAAGATGCCAGAGGAACTCAGCAAGTCAGGGAGCATCTATGGAGGGAAACAGACGATCAATGTTTTGGGGGAAGATCCTCCAGCTGGACTGACATTCCAGATGTAGGGTCTCAACCCAAAACACTGACTGTCCAGTTCACCCCATTGATGCTGCTTGACCTGCTGAGTTCCTCCAGTATTTTGTGTGTTGCTAAGATTGCAGCATCTGCAGTCTCTTGTGCTAATATGTCCATTTATTTCTACATCTCTTTATTTGTTTTCCTTCCAGCACGTCGACATTGCTTACAAGGCCTACACTTATTGCCCTTACATAATTGTCCTTGAGTAAGTTAGAGGCAATTCCTTGAAAATCTTCAGCCCTCCTCACAAAGGTACTCCCACAAAGCTATTGGATAGAGAGTTCCAGGATGTAGACCCATCCAAACATAGCAGAAAGGGCAGTGGTTTCACCAATGCTAACAATTTAAAACTCTGGTAGAAAGGAGGACTGGAGTAAAATGGCACTGGCAGATTTACTTCCACGATAACAAGAACCTTATAAAGTAAAAATTACATGACAAAAGTTCCTACAACATACCAATAGCCTGCCTTGGTCCAGCCCTATTGATGCAGCAGCCAAGAAAACTCACCAATGCTTCTAGTTCCTCAGGGGACTAAAGAAATCGGCGTATCCCAGTGAATTCTCACCATTTTTTTCTAATGCTTCAAAGGAGGCATTCTGTCTGGATGCAGAAAAGCTTAGTACGGCTGCTGCTCTGCGTGTGATCACAAGAAACTTCAGAGCGTTGTGGACACAGCTCAACCTATCACAGGAATTACTATAGCTTCCCCACTATGGAGTCTGCCTTTAATTCTCACTGCCTCAGTAAAGCAGTCAGCACAATCAAAGGCCCCACCCACCTACCCTGGACATTCTTCCTTCTGTCCTCACCAGAATATACAAGAGGCTGAAAGCAGGAACCCACCAGGCACAAGGACAGCTTCTATCCTGCTGTAGTTTAACAGTCTCTCAGACAAACCTCCTGCAGTTAAGATGAATTCTTGGTCTCTCAATCTATTTTGTTATGATCTTGCACTTTATCGTTTACTTGCACTGCACTTCTTCAGTAACCTCTAGACTTTATTCCACATTGTTATTGTTGTACCATTTTCTAGGTCAATGCACTGTCCAACAATTTAATCTGCTATAACAGAATGCAAGACAAGCTTTTCACTTGGTACACGTGACAATAATAAACTAATTCCAATAAAAATTATCCATCACTCAGCTTTATTCCTCTAACCTGATGAATAATTCATCATTCATTATAATTCATCACCTAATTCATCTACGGTAATCTAATGAGAGGTGACCTGATAGAAGTGTACAAGATAAGGAGAGGCTTTGATCATGTGGATAGTCAGAGGCTTTTCCTTAGGGCTGAAATGGTTAGCAAGAGAGGGCACAGTTTTAAGGTGCTTGGAAGTAGGTATGGAGGAAATGACAGGGGTAAGTTTTTTTTTTTAAGCAGAGAGCGGTGAGTGCGTGGAATGGGCTGCCAGCAGCGGTGGTGGAGGCGGAAACGATAGGGTCTTTTAAGATACTCCTGGATAGATACATGCAGCTTAGAAAAATAGAGGGCTATGGGTAAAGTCTAGGTAGTTCTAAGGTAGGGACATGTTTGGCACAGCTTTGTGGGCTGAAGGGCCTGTATTGTGCTGTATGTTTTTTATGTTTCTAACCTATCATAATATTTCTACAGTATTAAAATAACAGGAAGAATTGAAAACTATGATACTTTTGGAATGACAGTTGCCAATAATTCAATAAATGTTTTTAACAAAACATATTATGGGGATTTCAAGAGCTCAATGTGACATTTGGTTCTATCATCATGTATGTGCTTTGATAATCTTGTCCAGTTGCTGTACAGTAAAGGCATGAATGCAGTTTAGAAAATTGCTGAGTCAATTTCACAAAGGCTTACTCTAGTACTGTACCTTCTCCTAAGAGAGCTCCAGATATGTCTATCTCCTATTGGCTTCACAAATATTAGGTACTTGTTGCTAGAATAATTACCTTCCAATAGGACACTTATGAAGCACTTTCACACCAGAGACCATATCCAGTTTTTCAACCAGAATTCTTGCCGAACTCTCTCATTACCAGTCCGTCATCAAACATGCCAATAAAGATAGCAGTATTGGAAAAACAGAAAATGATGGACAGACTCATCATGTCAAGTTTGTTACTGCTCTGGTTAACCATTTATATTCACCCTAACTTTTTGTTCTGCCTATCCCTTCAAGCACCTCCTCTTCTACTGAAAACTCTCATTCCCAATTCTAAAGAGGACACTAACTTTACTCTTTCAGTAATATTGCCTGACCCACTGAGCATTTCTAATGCTTTCTGTTTCATTTCAGGTTACCATCATCTGCAATTTTGGACCTTCTGGTGCTGTTGTGGTTCGGCAAACTGATCGCTACCTCACAGAAGCCAAACATCAGCTCTCAAGACACTTCAACATTTTGTGGAATGGTTCCCAAAAACTGGACTCAATTACATTAATCAGAACATAACTGGATGTAATTCAAGTTCCAAAACAAATAGATTTAAGTTTGGAACACATGATTATTCATTTTGAAGTGGTATATTACCTCAACCAATTTCTTATCAAATTAAAACAGAGGTCTACACATGCTCACTCCTTAATGAGGCAAGTACCATACACAGTGGCATATAAATGACATTGCAAAACGGTGTCTGCAAAAATGCCACTTGTATTCTCTTTAAAAAACAGCTTTATCATTGGTTTCTTCAGAGCACTGAAATACCTGTCAGTGCTGCAATGAAAAAGTAAATGTCTTCCTGATCAATCTCCAAACATCAATTATTCAGTTACTACAGCAATCAGCAGCATGGCCCTTATCTGATGTTATCAGAGTACAAACTATGTGTATAAGTCTATATTAAAGACCTTCAAAAACATTATTAATCCTGATATTCTTAAATATAAATCTTGAATTGCTTTAAATACACAGGTCAGTTTTAGAACTGGAATGGAAAACTATTAAAGCTGATACAATGGAGAAAGGCATGGGTGCCAGGGAACTTGGGAAGCCAATAGTGATGTCTTTAAGGGAGTTCACATGACAGAAGAGGAGGTATGGAGGTCTTAAAAACATAGAGGCAGATAAATCTCTGGGACCTGAAGTGCATACTAAGACATTGTGTGATTCTAGGGAAGAAATTGCAGGGCACCTAGCAGAGATATTTATACCTTTGAGAGCCTGTTTTCCATGCTATATAGATCATTGACTCTATAAAAGACAAGTTTTCTTCTTTATATGATAGCTTAACAGCTGAGCTTTTTAGGATTTTTGAATTAAAGTTATTCTACATTGGTCACAATCTAAAATTATTCTTAGAAGCACCTCCCAGCAGGAATACCTATGATGACTATATAAAAATGTAATCATATACATGTAGAAAGAAAGAATTCCAACTCTGTCTAACTTCACTGTCATTAACATGAGGACCTATTTCCACTGGGGTGGCACAGTACTGTAGTGGTTCGCACAACGCTTTACAGTACAGGCGACTGAGGCTCAATTCCGACCGCTGCCCGCGTGGAGTTGGCACGTTCTCCTCGGGTTTCCTCCAGGTGCTCTGGTCTCCTCTCACAGTCCAAAGACGTACTGGTTGGTGGGCTAATTGGACACTGCAAATTGTCCCATGATTAGGCTCAGATTAAAGTGGGAATTTCTGAGCAGTGCAGCTCGAAGGGCCAGAAAGGCCTACTCCATCAATAATAATAAAAAAACAATATTACAATGATATTATGAATAAACAAACTCCCAGAGAGCCACTTTAGATGCCAGGTATACTACAATGCCTCAAGTAGATGGTCATTTCACACAAAACCGGTGAGTCAGTGGATTATTTTACGTGGAGTAACATTGGAGAATTGGGTGAATGTTTCTGCCATTAACTTTACGCATTCCGTAGAACCATAGAACATTACAGCACAGAAAACAGGCCAGTTGGCCCTTGTAGTCTGTGCCAAAACTTTATTCTGTTAGTTCCATTGACCTGCACCCAGCCCATAACCCTCCAGACCTCTCCCATCCATGTATCTATCCAATTTATTCTTAAAACTTCAGAGTGAGCCGGCACTTACCATGTCAGATGGCAGATGGCAGCTAGTTCCACACTCAATACACAATAAAGAAAGTGTAAAGAAGGGACCAAAAGCTTAGCTACTTTTCCCCCAACTAATTGTGATTTAATCATTTCAAGAATCAAACATAAAATCCAAGCTTCAGGTTAAATTTGCAGTATATTATACCACTGAAGAATTTTGCACCCTCTCTTTCAAATGCAGGAGAATCACATAATCTAATTATTACAGGAAAGGAGAGACGAGGCAAAAATTAATCTGTCTCTACATGGAGCTTGTTTACTGCAGGATAGAAGATAATGAAATCTTACAGAAATTTGAACTAAATGGAAGTAAAATAAACTTCACTATACCATTTCCACTTGGAAATTCATAAGTCCCTAAAAATGAATGGGTCTGGTAATGTGTAGAAAGATCATAATGAAAAACACTGAGGTCAATCCTAGGCATTACCTTAGGTGCCATCATCACTATATAAATATGCTTCAGGTAACAGCTATTAACTTAGAATCAGCCTACCGGTCAGGGTCTAGCCATTTTCACAAGCACAGTGACCTCCCCACCCGCCACACGCAAGTGGAGGAAGAAAGATAAAAGTCAGCCAGCAATGACTCAGTACTATTCTTCTAATTCCAGACACAGTCATTAGCCTTTTTGTGCGCAAACTTCAGCATTTCCTTAATGAAATTTAAATAATGCTGCCTCACTCCCAGAAAAACCTGAATTTCAAAGTAGTTATTTAATTTTAAAAAATGGCACAGCAATCTTATATCAACATGGAAACTACAGCTAGAAGATGCCTTCACTTTAAGAAGCTCCTAGGACCACCTAACAATAGGTGCTTGACTAATTTCACAGCAGACCAAATATATGTCTGGATTGGTCATTCTCACCTGACTTTACTACTGGGTAAAAGATTAAAAATGCTGAATTTAGTGCCACTTCAATGAAAACATCAGAATATTGAAAACATGATTATTACTTGAAAACTGGAACTAAAATAATCAAATCTATAGTTATGCTTTCCACCTTATACAGCAAGAATCCATTGATTCACTCTTCAAACTGTCACATTTTTATTATCGCAAAGCAAGCATGGTTGCAGTTCCCTGAGCTTCAAACAGCACCCCAGTAAATGTTAGTCACCCCAACCTGTCATTACAAAGCCAAAATCAAAATCCTAGAAATGCCTGATTATTGCCATAAAAAACCAACGCACCAAAATGAATAAATCAGTGGTTATGTTTGGCATTCTAGAACAGAAACTACTAGACTAAAAGTAAGAATTCACAATTCCAAAATCAGAATCAGATTTATTATTCAGCAGAACCTTCTGGAAATTCTTTAGATAGAGAAAGAAATTGTTAAGGAAAAACTGCTGAGCAAATAACTAAATAAAATGGGCATTCTTATGCCCACAGCAGAATTATATTCCCATCATTTTATGAGCAGCCCGCAAAAAAGTAACCCAGAGCATTTGTAATTACTCTCTTCTAAACTGCTAACACTCATAGACTTGACATTGTAATCATGCATTCCCAGCCATCACTCTACAAAATAAAAACATATTAAACATATTTCAAATTAAATACAATGGTGTGGAGGTTAAATAAAAACTCTTTTATTTGCTTCTTTCCAATGAGAGGTCCTGTAGAACTGTTGATTAAGCTTCAGCAATTCATACATACTGCGTGATGAACGTATCACTCAGAATGCCGGCAAATATTAACTGCATGGATTTTCTATCAACACACTAAGTTTACAGACTACATTGTAATCCTTCAATTACAATATTTTAAGAGGAAGCAACCTGCGGATCGACTTCAGCAAACCTCCCTCCACCCCCGACATTCCCTCGTTCCCCATACATGCTTCCATCTCAACTCCTAGCGCATCCCTCCCATCCTATTTTGTTGGGGTAAAAAAAATCTACACTACACACTAATATTACAAAATATCTTGATTCTTAAGATCATCTCAACATTTATATGCAATGTTATAACTGAAAAGTATGTCAACTTTGCTAAGTTCAATTAAAAATCACCGAGGTGAGGGGGAGGAGGAGGGTTTTCATCCTATTCGGCAAGGCACTTTACAGCGTCAAGTTTAAAAAGTATTTTATTGTGAGGTTGAAGTAGACCTGTTTATTATGTATATAGTAACAACAAAGTAGTCAACCCAGCAATGCTCAACGATTGCAGCCACAAAGGCTTTAATTGATTTTTGTCTCTACTGCAAAAGACAGCCCGCCCAATATTCAGCAAATACTTGTCTCACAATATAATTCTTTAGAAACTTCGCTGTGATCACTCGGGTAAGTAAGGTAGTTACTTTATTCTGAACTACCTCACTGCACTGCAATAGAAACTCTGGGATCTGGGAGTGATCTTACCAGAATAGACTTAGTATGCTGCAAAAATTCTTCCATCTCTCCTAAATTTTTTTAGTAGGCTGCTCAACCTTTGCATTCGATAGGAAGTTGAATCCTATTTGAGCTTTGCTTGGGTTTGTCCCGCTGGTCCCATCTCTGTCAAGTCTTCCTCGTCTGTGCAACAGCCTAACCCTCAACTAGAGACAGTCAAAGCGCGCGTGCACGTTCACGCACCCGCATAAACGCGCGCCCACAACGACAGAGTTCGCCGCTGCGCGGGCTGCAGCCAATCAGATCACGATGTCCGGCTCACTGACATCACCCTAGAGTTGCTGCAATTGGCAGGGATTCAGCGACTTACTGCGTGAGGCTTATCTGCAGTAGAGCAGAAAGGTAAGAAACAACAGACGATCTAACATTAGTCAAGTACCCCCGACAAACTACTTTGCATTTACTGCTTAAAGTTATCATACAATAGGCACTTCGTTAACTGCAAGAAATAATTATGAAACTTCTCGGGATTTTTTTAAGCTGCAAAATTAGTTTCAGTGCTCAGGTAAGTTTTCTGCTGCTAGGCCAATTTGGTGGGTTTTCTCCAGAATCAGCCCAAAGACCAAATCTATTGTGTAGCAACAACTTTTTTTCTGCTGTTGGGGGAAAAAAGGTCTTGAGAGACTGGAATCTGATCTTCAACCAGATGTCAAAGTCAGCACAGGCTATATTGTTAAGGAGGAAGTAATCAGTAGCTGCTTAACAGTGCTTTTAGCAGAACTAAGCTCATTCTGCACATTAATGGTCATGTCTAGCATCTCTTCCTGTTCCAGTTATCAGGAATTGGTAATTAGATAGATGTTTATCTGATACTGCAGACGCTTCATTAGCCATTACAACACAACACAGAAATATCAAAATATGCTAGAAATGTTTAGCTTCCACAAAATAATTACCATAAACATGTTAGTCCACAACCATTTTTTAATTGCTCTCCTTAAACTACTCACACAATGATCTCAGCAGAGCAGGGAGATTATCAGGGCACGAAAAGGCTCAGTACATGACTGATCTGAGAGCCAGCTCTAGGAGCTGAGCTGAGAAGCTGAAATCTAGCAGCCAGGCAGATGCTGTAGCTGTCTGACAATATATTCCATATCCATTTGACAATTGCAGCCAAACTGCAGCAAACTGGATTATGGTTCACTGATATCAATACAGACTCCAAGACATCCTGGAGCTGCTACTAATTCCATCTCCTAGTGACAGAAACTGAACCCAACTCTCTGGCATCAAGAGACAATGACTCTACTCGTGAATAAGCACAAGAGATTTTGCAGAGGCTGATAATTTTGAGCAACACAAGATGCTGAAGGAAGTCAGCAAGTCAGGCAGCATCTGCTGAGGGTAATAAGCATTTAATGTTTTGGGCTGAGACCCTTCATCAAGACTGGAAAAGAAGGACAGAAACCAGAGTAAGAGAGTGGGGGTGGGGAAGGGAAAGGAGTAAAGCTGGCAAGTGATAGGTGAGACCAGGTTGGGAGATGGTTGGGGGGGGGGGGGGGTAAGAGGAATGACATAAGAAGCGGGAAGGGATAGATGGAAGAGGTAACAGGCGGAAGAAGGACTCTGATAGGAGAGGAGAGTAGACCATAGAAGAAAGAAGGGAAACCAGAGGGAGGTGATGGACAAGTGAGGAGAAGGATTGAGAGTGTAATAAGAATGAGGAATAGAAAAGAGAGAGAGAAGAATAATGGTGAGGGTTGGGAGAAATAGCCAGGAGTTAGAGAAATTGATTTTCATGCCATCAGGTTGGAGGCTACCCAGTCAGAATATAATGCTATGCTCCTCCAACCTGAGTTTGGCGTCATCTGTTTTGATGAGTAGTAGAGGAGGCCATGAACGGTCATATCAGAACGGAAGAGGGAAGTCGAATTGAATAGGTAGTCTCAAGGGGATCTTGCCTTTTGTGGCAAACAGAGCGAAAATGCTCAACAAAGCAGATCCCAATTTGCTTTGCAGCTCACTGACTTAGAGGAGGTAGCACCAGGAGCACTGGATACAATAAATTACCCCGATAGACTCACAGGTGAAGTATTGACTCACTGCGCTAGCTACTACTGTGACATTCTTACTGTCTTCCATACATCTATCCCCTCACCCTCAAGGTTGATCTGACCCTGCATGGGTACAATATGATTATTGATAAGAAATACTTTGTCAATGAGACAGAATCGTGCAAGGAAGATCCATCTATCTGTTGAGATGACCAAATTGCGAATATGATGTTCCTTTATCATGCACTAATCAAACAGGTGCTTGGCATAAGCCAAAAATGACAATTGTGTTAAAATAAACATGAAATGTTTAGCAAAATTAACTCATGGGAGGAAAATGCACCATTTTTCAAAAATTGTGATCATTAATTTGTAACAGTACCAACTCTTATTTTTTTCTGAACAATATCTTGGATTCATTTGCTTAAAGAAAAATGGTAAAGTGCAGCACAGGAGTTATTGATTTCTTCTTGATGTACAGTAATTGCTTACTTCCTTGGTCTAACTGAAACAATACTGATGCTACTGGCAAGGAGGAAACAATATAGCCTTGGCAAGGACTGAAGCAAGTCTTACTTTGGTTCTGCATTGCATCCAGTGCACATTGGCACAGACAGTATGGTAAATAAATAATAAATATGTCCTTTGTAACATATATATTGAGGCATTTAAACACTATTGACCCTTTTAAAATAAGATGTCAATGTCTTGTGTATTTGTAAAGACAGCAAACATCCTTTCATAGTACATTAGTCACTTGGTTACTTGTTTAATCTTGGCCAAATGTATCAGTTATTCTAATAAAAATTTGCGTAATGATATTTTGTTTTGCAGTGCTCCAAAACTGTGTTGCACTAACTGCTCTCATTGCAATTCCCAGGAATATAATTGATCATAATTTCTCCTCTCAGAAACTGGCATTCTCTGTAATTCTGTACCCTGAAGTGTTGTGGAGGCCAGATCTTTGGAGGTACTAATGGAGAGGATGAATACATTTTTGAAAGACTGAAGAAATTGAGAGGTTATGAGGAACTACAACAGAAGAGAAAGTGAAGGTTAGATCATGGATGATTACATTAAATGGTGGAACAAGTTTGAGAATTCAGCTGACTTACTTTTGCTTTGAATTTCTTGTGATTTTGATACTACTTTGATATTTGATATACTCAGGAAATTTACAAGAGTGAATAATTTCTTAAAGTACTCCGTCTAACATTCGTTATTATCAGAAATATATTTAATTGTGTTAAATTGAGTAGGATGCCCAAAAATGAATTATAACCAATCCCTCAATTTGTGACTGAGAATCAAAGAAAACCACAGATGCTGCAACTCTAAAATAAGTATAGGAAATACTAGAATTACACAGCAGGTCAGGTGTATCTTTGGGAAGAGAAACAGTTAATATTGCAGGTTGTTCAGGGGTAAAGTTCTAACAAAGGATTTTTGACCTGAAACATTAAATCTAATTCTCTTCCTGTTCACTTCCTTTTATATCTCAACTTAGCATTCTTGTTGTTAATCAGTTGGCCAGACGGCATCAGGCATATGGAAAATACTAGAGTCTATTATTAAATTAGAGCTAATAGGACACTATCAAATAGTGTTTGGATTGGACAAACTGAACATGGATTTATGAAAGAAAGATCATGTTTGACAAATCTGAAGCTGAAACTCACAGCGTAGATAAGGGAAGACTGCTTGCAATGTTGTATTCAAACTACCAAAGTGATATTTGCTGGATATTTGCTGTTCACAGCCCATTTCTGTGATATGGTTGAATATGTTAAATTTGACTGATAGTGCAAAGCTGGGTGGCAGTCAATGTTAAATGCAGCATGTTAAGAGTTTTCAAGAGGAATGGCCTAGAACATGCCAAAGAAACATCAATTAGGAAAAAAAAAGTGAAATTGCCTATCTCTGGTTTGAAACAAAACAGAAAAGCAGAGTAGTTTTCATTTGAAGTGTGTTGGTGTTCAGAGGGATCTGGGGATCTGGGTATCCTTTCACATCCAGGTACAATGATCAATTACAAAAGCAAACGGAACATTAGACTTTAATGGACATTGAATCTTGGCAAGTAAGTAAATAAGTCCTAGTGTAATCTTCCGGTTAAGGTGGTGCTACTGAATATATGCGACAGCTCTCTGTGGTCAAAAAGCTAAGAAATCCAACTAAAATCATCAGTAAAAATACCTTTTCTCAGGCAAATTGTGTTAAATTATTTCTGAAAATAGCGAATGGTTGAATGATGGCAAGGTGAATTCACAGGATGGTATATTGCAGAATCGTTGCAGATGTAGTTCCGATACCCTGAGAGTGAGGCTGGGTCAGTCTGGGCGCTGAAAGGAGGAGTCGGGACACAGGCAGAGATGTTCCAATGCGTGCTCAACTAGCCTGGGTGCGAGGCTGGATCGCTCTGTGCACCAAGCTGAATTGAAGAGCCTGAGAGTGGCTTCGGGCTGGACGATGAAATCTGGGCTCGGAACGAGTCGCTGAGCGGTGTATTTGATGCTCTATCAATAACTCTAGGAGACGGGAAGTAGAGTAAATAACGATAGGCTTTTATTAGCAGCGAAAACGGAGCACAACCATATTGGATGACTGTGGGAGGAGCAGTGCCCCAATCACCTTTATACAGGGGTCTGTGGGAGGAGCCACAGGAGCAGTCAGCAGAGGGGCATGTCCAGACAGGTATACATGGTTTACGACAGTGTTCTAGGCCCAGAATCTTTCGCAGCAGCGGTGCTTGAGTCCTAATGCAAGGCACGATTTGCTGCTTAGACAATTTAAATGCCAGCCCAGATCAGGTGAGACTCAATTTCACTCATTCCCAGCGATCTTCACTCCTCTTTCCAGGGAACAGAGCCTTTCACTGTTTTTTGTAGGGTCAGTTTAAACGCCGGCTTAGATAAACTGAAAAGACAGGGTGTCAGTCCGAACAAGAGCTGATTTCACTTGCTCTCCACGATGGTCATTTTCATGTTGCTGAGGCTATGAAGACTGCCCCGGCTGCTGTGCTCTGTGCCCGCGAATATGATAAGCGAATAAGTAAAGCTTTGGGCCTACTCCAGGCTGTTCTGGGGTTTGGGACTGAGGACTCTATTTTTGTTTCAGTTCAGAATGCTGTTGTTCACTTCAATTGTTTGCATGATTTTTTTTCTTCCTCTTGCACATCAAGTGTTGGTCTTTTGTATTTATTTTTATTCTTTTTTTAATTGGGGTTATTTTGCTCTGTGGCTACCGGTGAGCAACCAAATCTCAAGGTTGGATAACTTATGCATTCTTTGATAATAAATGAACCTTGAATCTTGAATGTAGTTATAAACTGCTATGGAATATTGTGCACAGATCTGATCTCACTCATCAAAGAAAGGTTTACTAGCTGTTGAGGGAATGCTTTGAAGGTTCACAAGATTGATTCCTGGATGGGCACTCGTGTATTGAAGGGAGATTAAGTAAATAGGGTCCATACACTTTGTAATATAGAAGAGTGAGGGTAATTTCATTAGAGTCATAGAGCATTACAGCACAGTAACAGGCCTTTGGCCCATCTAGTCCATGCTGAACTATTGTTCAACCTAGTCGCATTGATCTGAATCTGGAACGTGCCCCTCTATACCCCTCCCATCCACATACTTATCAAAATGTTGAAACTGAACCCGCAGCCACCACTGCCGCTGGCAGCTCGTTCCACGCTCTCACCTTCCTCAGAGTAAAAAAGTTCCTCCTTATGTTCCCCTTAAACGTTTCACCTTTCACCCTTAACCTCTGATCCTTAGGTCTAATCTCACCCAACATCAGCAGAAAAAGCCTGATTGTATATACCCCTCATAACTATGTATACCTCTATCAAATCTCTCCTCATTCTCCTATGCTCTAGGGAATAAAGTACAAACCTATTCTGCCTTTCCCTGTAACTCAGGTCCTCAATTTTTTCTGTACTCTTTCAATCTTATTGATATCTTTCCTGTAGGTAGGTGACCCAAACAACACATGATACTCCAAATTTGGCCCCACCAGCATCTTTTACAACTTCAACATAACATCCCATAACATTAAAGCATTTAAAATTCTTAATGGTCCTGGCAGAGTAGATACAAGATTGACTTTTCTCAATTTTGGATCTCTAAAATTAGGGGTGACAATATCAAAATGAAGACTTGGAACATTTTGCACTGAAGTAAGCAGAAATATTGGGAATTGTACATTCAAGGAGGTCGTAGAGACAAAGTCAATGAATATATTCAAAACAGAGATAGGTTTGGGGATGTCAAGGGAATCTTTGGGTATGGGGCTCATACAGCTGAAGGTTCAACCAGGATGATTTAGAATAGACAGGGCGAGGAAAAGCACTGGATGATCTACCCCTGCTTCCACCTTTGATGGTCTTTCCATGTTTTAACAGGGCTAACTGCTTACTTTGTAACTAAGGAAGCATTAACCATATTGCCCAAAATCATGTACGCGCTCAATCATCAGTCTGATATATTCAGGCTAGTGCTAATACCAATATTTATTTATGGATTGAGTAATTGGTGTCAAGCAAAGATATATAGTACTGATATTCTAAGTGCATGCTGCTGGCAGGAAGCTTTGCACAATGCACCTATCAGGAATTGGCAGGCAGCTATGATTTCTCAAATAAGTACAGCATGTACTTAAAAATCAGATCCAATCAATATACTAACATTATATACTGTAATCACATGAAGAGAAACTTAAGAGTCTAGAGCTCCCTTTTTAGAGTATATTCCTTATATGATTTTATTATTATTGAGAATTGTGAATAAAAATGGTCTTCCATAAACTTTTGCAGTGCAACCCAATTAGAGGAATGAATTCTGATTTTCACTGAGAGAAGTAACAATCGAATTATACAGTGACTAACCACCGCTGTGACTTGAATATCAATTTTTAGACATTATGAGATGTATTTTGAACTTCCAGATGCAGATTCTCCCCGGGTTATGGCAGGGTACCATTCCCGAGAACTGCTCATAACCTAACCTGTTCACAAGTCACAAGCGTGGCTGCAAAATGAGTTCCCAGGCAGCAGAAGGTGCCTGCATGAGTTGTCCGATATGAATAGATAGTTGGGAGAAGAATTTTAAATCTCATTCTTAAAAATAAAGATGATATTATCTAATTTAGCTGAGCCTGTATTGGGCCCATAATGATATTATTTTAAAAGTTTTATTGTGGGTAAAGTTATAAATACTACTGACAGCTTTAAAAAGCTGCTGGCCTGGCCAGTATGTGTCCAGATTGGATTTACAAAATGGATGTTACTTTATTAACTAGAATATATTGTTCTTAAATTCAACCTGAGAAAATTCCAGCTAGTGTCAAGAATAGTTGCCTATAGCAACACAACAGCCAGCAAATCCATCCTGACTGTTCCCCAAGCATTCGCTCATACATACAGGTTAGAATGCAGGTTAGAATTAGAATCGGGTTTAATTTCACCGACATATGTCATGAAATTTGTTAACTTTGCAGCAGCAGTACAATACATGATAAATATAGAGAAAAAAATCAGAATAACAGAATAAGTATATGTATATAGTTAAATTAAGTAGTGCGAAAACAGAAATTCAAACAAATTTGTAAGCTAGTGTTATTGCACTCCTTCAAACATCTGTTAATCCTCCTACCTTCAATACCTGAAAATGTTTAAAACAGCAACATTTGCTGATTGGCTTTATTTTGAGTTAACATGTGAAATCAAGTTTTTGAAAGGCCTAATTCAGAATGAGTGACTAGTCAGTGAGGCAAATGCAATCTGTGACTGAGATATCAATCCACTTAATGCACCTCTGCTGTTTTAAAGAAATGTTTGAGAGTGTGGTGAATGTGGTTTAACATTTCTTTATGATACTATTGAGACCAACAATAAAAACAGAATTAAGAGGCCATTAATTTCATCACCAAAAACAGAGGCATCCAAAAAATCTGCCTTAAATGACTGAACAGTGCAGGTGATAAGTGATAGGAGTGCTCTATCTTCTGACTTTCTATGCCTAACAGCTACATGGATCCTTGATCATTTAAACAAATGTTCCCATTAATTTTTAGATCTCACTACTTAAGATTTATCCTCTGTGTAGAATAGCAGCAAATGTGCAGCCCTTTCCATTTTTCAGGATCACAAAACGCAGGCAGGAAAAGTGAGAAATAAATATAGCATAGATAGAGTTGTCTGGATATGCTTAAGTACCTATCATGTGAAGTGAATTAAAGTAGCTGTAAGCCGTCTTCATTGCAAGTGGGGATGAGAGGAGGAAACCAAGATGGATGATGCAAATTGCCCTTATGGCTGGAGGTCGTTTCATGTGTTTTACATTTAAATGCTGGGCTCTATCTCTATAAGGGACATCATCTTGGAATCTCTTCCTAATGTTGCTTCTTTAATGTTCCACCACTTTGCATAACTTTAATAAATTTTGGGAGATGTGTGGATCACTGGCAAAGGCAGCTTTTATTGTCTATCCCTCACTGCCCTTCAGAAGATGGTGGTGACCGATCATTTTGCAATTACAGCAGTTTCTCTGGTGAAAATATTCCTACAGTGGGTCTGGAGTTCCAGAATTTCGGCCCAGTGACTGCAGAGGGCCAATCATGTATTTCTAAATCAAGTCAGTGGACAATTTAGATGGAAACAGAAAGGTAGTGGTGTTCAGTTTATTTAAACGTTTGTCCTTCTTGCCGGAGATGTTACAGATTATTAGAATCGTGGTGGAAGTAGTGTACATTTAGTGTGGTAGATGGGGGTACCAATTAAGCAGGCTGTTTTGTCCTGGAAGGCTTCATTTCTTGAGAGTACTGGAGCTACACTAATCCTGACAAGTGTAGAGTATTCCATGATATTTTATGTGGATAATTGTGATTAGTTTACAAAGATGTCTTTATTTCTGTGCTCTACAACTTCATGTTTACAGTATATATTGCTGATACGTCCAGATAGTGGAAAACCTTTGGAGTGTCAGGAGGTGACAATTTCTACCCCATTGTTATAGCCATAGTATTTGTATAGTGGCCCAGATGATGTACTGATCAACGACGATGCCAGGGGAAGTTGATAGTGATGTACATAGCGATGGTAATACCATTAAATACTAAGAGTAGGTTTAGAATCTCCCTTATTACAGATGCTTATTTCCGAGCACTGTAATGATATGAATCTAACTTCATAATAATCAGTCCATGCCAAATGTTGACATGTACTCATGCATGATGCGGGAGCTGGTGGACCCCATTGTGGTTCCTGGTGACCACATCTGCAGCAAGTGTTGGCTGCTCGAGGAACTAGGGCTCAAAGTTGATGACCTGGAATCTGAGCTTCAAGTACTGCGGCACATCAGGGAAGGGGAGAGTTTCCTGGATTCTCTGTTTCAGAGGGTAGTCACACCGATTAGATTAGCTGTCTCAAATTCGGTCTGTGGTAGGGACAAGAAGGTGTGACTGTGAGGTAGTGGGATCCACGAGACAGTGCTGGAGGAGCCTCAGCCCTTGAACTTGACCAACAGGCCTGAGATTCTTACTCCCTGTGTGGATGAGAGTGAGGGCTGTAGGAAGGATGAGCAACCTAACTAGGGCACTGTAGTTCAGGGAGCCATTCAAGAGGGGGGGAGAGAGGAGAAATGTCGTGGTATAGTCAGGGGAATAGACAGAATTCTCTGTCGCGAGGATAGAGAGTCCTGAAGGCTGTGTTGACTGCCTGATGCTCAGGTCCGGGACATCTTATCTGACCTGCAGAGGAATTTGCACTGGGAGGGAAAAGATCCAGTTGTCGTGGTCCATGTGGGTATCAACAACATAGGTAGAAGGAGGAAAGAAGTTTTGCAGAGGGTATTTGAGCAGCTAGGGACTAAATTAAAAAGCAGAACCAGAAAGTGATCATCTCTGCATTACTAACTGAGCCACTTGCAAATTGGCATAGGGTCAAGAAGATTAGAGAGTTAAATGGCTGGCTTAAAGATTGGTGTGGGAGAAGTGGGTATGAATTCATGGGAAATTGGCACCAGTATTGGGGAAGGAGGAACCTGTACCAATGGGATGGGTTCCACCTGAATCGTGATAGGTCCTGGATCCTGGCAAATTGCATAACTAGGACTGTGGATAGGGCTTTAAGCTAAATAATAACGGGGTGGGTTCAACAGATTGGAGAAGTATGGATAAAGTAAAAAAGAAAACTGGATAAAGATAAAGAAAAAGCAAAAGATAAAAAAGAGAAATGTAAGAATGGAGAGAAGTCAAGTGTAAAAGATAAAAAGATTACTAGATTTTAAAAACACAGTGAGTGTAAGGGCACTTTCTTTGAATGCCTGTAGCATTTGAAACAAGGTAGGTGAACTTGTGGCACAGATCAGAACAAGAGGTATGATTTAGTGTCCACTACAGAGACGTGGTTGGAGGATGGAGAGGATTGGGAATTAAATCTCCAAGGATGTCAGGAAGGTAAGGAGGTGGGGTAGTGCTGTTAATCAAAGTTGAGATCAGCGCGATAGTGAGATATAAGATCTAAGGAGTAGAATGTTGAATCCATCTGGGTAGAGATTAAGAATAATGAAAGGAAAAAAATCACTGGAGGGAGTTGTCTATTGGCCACCGAATAACATTTTTCACAGGCAATAAACAGAAATATCTTGAGGTTATGTAAGAATGGAACAGCAGTTATCATAGAGGACTTTAACTTGCACATAGATTTGGTGAATCAAGTTGGTCAAGGCAGTCTTGAGGATGACATCATAGAATGCATCTGTGATGGCTAACCTATAAGGGAACGTGCTATTTTAAATCTGGTACTGTGCAATGAGACAGGTAAAATTAGTGATCTTGTAGTTAGGGACCTTCTTGGAAAGAGTGATCACAGCATGATTGAGTTTCTCATACAAATGGAAGGTGCAACAGTTCAATCTAAAACCAGTGCATTATGCCTAAACAATGGAGACTACAATGGGATGAGGGAGGATTTGGCTAATGTTAGACTGGGAACACAGGCTATATGGTGGGACAGTTGAAGGACAGTGGAAGACTACCAAAAAGATTTTTCACAGTGTTCAACAACAAATGTATATCCAAGTTAAAAGCAAGGATAGTAAGGATGGGGAGAGCCAGCCTTGGATAACTAAGGAAATAAAAGAAGACATCAAACTAAAGGTTCGTGCATACTAAGTTGCCAAAAGTAGTGGGAAACTGGAAGATTGGGAAAACTTTAAAAAGTAACAAAGAACCACTAAGCGAGCAATAAAGAAAGAGAAGCTAGATTTTGAAAATAAACAAACACAAAATATAAAAACAGATAGTAAAAGTTTTTATAATTCTATAAAGCGGAAAAGAGCGACTAAGGTGAACTTAGGTCCCTCGGAGGACGAGAAGCGGGAATTGATATTGGGTGATGAGGAAATGGCCGAGGCTTTGAATGACTATTTTGTGTCATTCTTCCTGGTGGAGGACATATCTAACATGCCAAAGAGAGATGTTATGGATGCGATGGGAGGTAAGGACCTCAATACAATAGCTATCACTAAAGAGGTAGTTCTGGGCAAACTTGTGAGCCTGAAGATAGATAAATCCCCTGTTCCTGATGGAATGCATTCTAGTGTACTGAAAGAAATGGCATGTTATGGGAGAAGCTTTGGTGATAATTTACCAAAATTCTCTGGGCAAGTCCCAACAGATTGGAAGACAGCAAATGTCATGCCACTGTTCAAAAAAGGATGTAGGCAAAAGGGAGGTAACTATAGACCAGTTAATTTAACATCTGAATTTGGGAAAATGCTTGAAGCTATCATTAAAGAAGAAATAGCGAGACATCTGGAACAAAATGGGTCCATCAGGCAGATGCAACATGGATTCAGCAAAGGCAGGTCTTGCTTGACAAACTTACTGGAGCTCTTTGAGTGCAGTGGACAGAGGGGAACAGATAATGTTATTTACTTGGATTTTCAGAAGGCGTTCGATAAGGTGCCGCATAAAAGACTTATCCATAAGATAAGGATGCTTAGACTTGGGGTGATGTATTAGCATGGATAGAGGATTGGTTAACCAATAGAAAGCAGAGTTGGGATACATGGGTGTTACTCTGGTTGACAATCAATGGTGAGTGGTGTGCAGCAGGGGTTGTGCTGGGCCCACAGTTGTTCACGATACACATTAATGAATTGGAAGAGGGGACCGAGTGTAGTGTATCTATGTTTGCTGATGATACTAAATTGAGTGGAAAAGCAAATTGTGCAGAAGATATGGAGAGCCTGCAGAGAGATATAGATAGGTTAAGTGAGTGGGCAAGGGTCTAGCAGATGGAGTACAATGCTGCTAAATGTGAGGTCATCCACTTTGGAAGGAAAAATGAAAGAGCAGATTATTATTTAGATGGTAAAAAAAATTGCAGCATGCTGCTGTGCAGAGGGAATTGCAAGTGCTTGTGCATGAATCACAAAAGGTTGGTTGCAAATGCAGCAGGCAAAAGGAATGTTTATTGCTAGAGGGATTAAATTTAAGAGCAGGGAAGTTATGCTGCAAACTGTACAGGGTATTGGTGAGGCCGCACCTGGAATACTGCATGCAGTTCTGGTCTCCTTAATTGAAGAAGGATATACTGGTTTTGAAGGCAGTGCAGAGGAGGGTCACCAAGTTGATTCCAGAGATGAGGGGGTTGGACTATCAGGAGAGATTGAGTCACTTGGGACTGTACTCGCTGGAATTCAGAAGAATGAGAGGAGATCTTATAGAAACATATAAAAATATGAAAGTGATAGATAAGAGAGAGGCAGGAAAGTTGTTTCCACTGGTAGGTGAGACTAGAACTATGGGACATAGCCTCAAGATTTGGGGGAGTAGATTTGGGATGGAGATGAGGAGGAACTGCTTTTCCCTGAGAGCGGTGAATCTGTGTAATTCTCTGCCCAATGAAGCAGTGGAGGCTACCTCAGTATAAATATTTAAGATAAGGTTATATAGATTTTTGCCTAGTAGGGGAATTAAGAGTTATGGGTGTTATGCCCTCGGCCCCCTCCTTTGTGAGAATCGCAAGAGCCCTAGTCGAGGGGGGGTCAACTGACCCAAGAGAGAAAGAGACGTGCTGAATAGACACAGGAAAATGGGAGAGAGAGAGAGAGACGTGCGGAAAACCACGTTCTCCCAAGAAGCAGAATAAAGGCGACGTTGACTATTGTCTCATGGAGACCACGTGAAAAGCCCTCGGGCAAAGTGGGCTGGTTGAGAGAGAGATCGCATCACCTGCAACCTTGATTGACACCTGCGATCCTGTGAAGAAGATAAAGGAGGGTCTGAGGGGGGGAACCCTCAGACACACCAAGGAGACACCAAGGAAGCACGATACCGATTCCCGTGGGAGCGGGAAGCCATTTTGAAGGAAGCCACGTGCGTTAGATTCCAAATGTTGAATCTGTGGCTAGAACCAACGAAAGACTGCTTTTAACTAACAACGGGGAAGCCTGCTCCCCTGATTCCAAGGATTTGCTCTGCAAAGACAACGGGCAAGTGTTTATCCTTTCTAAATCATCTCTCTCTCTCTACAACGTGAAAACCCCAGCGGTTCCCAAAAGGGAAAAGCCTGCAAACTTCTGAGTGACTCTTTACATTTCAATTGGACTCAGTATTACCCCCTAGACAACTATAGAGCTTATTTCTGATTGATTATTGTTACACCGGTGTTTTAGGTTGAGTTTTGACAATGCATATGATCTGAATGTTTTGTATTAACCATACGCTTGTGCCCCTTTTTAAATAAAACGTTTGAAAATAGTAGCATCCGACTCAGCTGATCCCGCTATCTTTGCTGGTAAGTTACCTGGTTATGGGGTTACGTAACATGGGGAAAAGGCAGGTAGGTGAAGATGAGTGTATAGCCAGATCAGCCATGATCTTATTCAATGGTGGAGCAGGTTCGATGGGCCGGATGGCCTACTCCTGCTCCTATTTCTTATGTTCTTATGTACTTGATGCATGAGAGTATAAACTGTTACTTTTGCTGAGGAGATGCAAATAGAAATAAGTTTAGTGAAATCATCAGTGAACAATCCCACTTTGGATCTTATAATAAAATATCATTAATGAAGCAGCTGAAGATGGTTGAGCCCAGAATACTACCCTGAGAAATTCCTACAGTGATGACTGGAGCAAGAAAGAATGACTTCCAAAATCCACAGCCATCTTCCTTTGTGTGATGTACGGTTCCAACCATAAGAGTATTCTTTTGATGCTTATTGGCTTATATTTTACCAGCATTCCTTAATGTTGGGCTCACTCAAGTGTTGTCTTGAGATTTACTTCACTCATTTTCATTTACCTCTGGAGGTGCATGATCCTTGTACATCCCAATGCTGGGCATCAGTGAGCAGGTTATTGGCAGGTAAGTGCATCCTTTGTCGCTGACCTATTGTTTATGGAATCACTTAGCCCAATCTATCGTATGCTATGTTGTTGTGCCACTTGTCACCTATATGTAGATGGGGGAAGAAGCACCCCTAAGGAGGAGCCACAGCCTCATGGAGTGATGGTTGTGCCTTTTAGGAACCAACAGCTGAGCAGAAACGCACATATTCTGTTAATATGCTACACAATTTGTGGGGGATTTATCTAACACACAGTGCTTTAGGAGGTTGCAGTTACCCCTGAAGATTTTCTTAAACCATAACACACACCAACCTGTTATTCCTCAGCCCTCTTCAGTACCAGGGCAAGGTCAAACACAAACTAGAAGAACAGCCCCCATGTTCGACCTAGACATTGTACAATCCAATAGTATGAATATTGACTTCTCCAACTTAAGGCAAGCCACACTCCTTGTGTTCCTCTCTTCCCATTTTCTCCCCACCTTCTCCCTCCCCACACCTTCACCCAGTTTAATTCCCTTCTCTCACCTCATTCCAGTGTGCCTTTCATCCATACACTACACAATATAGTTCTCCCTTTCCAATCTGCCCGTCATCCTTACTTGGCTCGACTCATTACCTTATGAGTTCAGCCTCTGCAGCCTCTTGGCTCCACTTATCACCAACCAGCTTCTGTTCTCTACCTCCTCCCTTCCTTTCTCCCTGCCTGACTCTAGCTGTCCTTTTTCTTTTCTGCCTATCACCCACCAGCCACCATCTCTTGCCCACGTGGCTCCATCTCTCCATTGCCTCACCTGATTCTACCATTGTCTGCTCGCCTCTGCCTCAACCCTCCCTCACACCTCCTTACATTGACCACCTGCCCTCTGCACTTTCAGTGCTGATGCAGGATCTCACCTTAAAACACTGACTACCCCTTTGCCTCCACAGATGTTGCTTGACCCGATGAGCTCCTCCGTCATTATTTTGCTCCACATTCCAGCATTTGCAGTCTCTTATGTTTCCTGAACTGAATCCTTTCCTAATACCCAGCTTGATGCCTGCTGCAGCTATTCTTGTTTACGGTGGGAAGTGAAATCATTAATCCTTTGACTTTGCTGTTACTGCTCATCTAATCTGCAGTACATAGCTGACTCCAGTACTTGCAGTGTTTGCCGGACCATTACTTTCCATTAAGGCACCTGAGCACCTGGAAACTTTCTTTATAAATGGGAAAACCTAGGACCCATTAAACTCCGATCATGGGTTAACCATAATGCTGATTTTTACATGATTCCTAGTCAGTTGTTAATGAATTTTAATCTGGATCACTCAACATCACCCAAGGTCTCATCCTTCATTCACACCCAATGCTCAATTGCCCTGACCCCATACAAACAAACAAACATACTCCCACAGTCTTCATTCTGTAATTTTTCTCTCCTTGTCATCCACATTTTTGTTTGTTCTAAATAAGTGGCAAATATAAACTGTCACACCAAGCTATATGGTAAGAGTGACTGTATGTTTTGTGTTTTGCACCTTGGCCCCGGAGGAATGGTATTTCATTTGGCGCTCTACATGTGTATGGCTGAATGACAATTAAACTTGAAATTGATATGGAAGTACTTGGGATACATTCCAAAATGTTGTCTCCCAAAATTAGTTAATTCTATGTAACTTTCTACATCCGACAATCGATCACCCCTTGTCTCTAAACAAATTTATATAAGATTATGAATTCAACTGTTTTGCAAATTTTGGGTTTGTGCTTTAATATGGTAAACTTTATATTAAGAGTGAGTACTTATTTGATCTGGTACATTTTCTAACTATCTTACATTTACACATTTCCATATTCAAGTTTGAATGCAAGTCCAAATCATTCCTGGCAATTGTCAAACCACAATGATTGTGGAGATGAAGTTGTTGGGGATCATTAGACCTGCAGGACCACTTCTCCTCACACTTTGCCAGTCACCCAGGATGTGCCGCAGGTGGAATCAGCATCCATTTGAATTGGTGGATTTTTCAATGCGTTTTCATCCTCTGACATGGCAAGTAACAGGTGTTTCTGGAGGACAGGAAAAGGTATTTAGAGATGGTGCTCCAAACCAACACAATCAATACAATAAAAAGATACTATGACTCTAACACTAATCCCTATAAGAACCATTTGACATTACTTGCCAATTCAAGAATGTCTATGTTATCACATCTTTTGCCTTGTACAGTTTATTTTTTAGCTTTTCCCTCTAAATTCATGCATCTCCATTTCAGCTGACAAGTCTTTCAAACAACTTTGAAATTCTTCTGAAATTCTTCATAGAAAATTTCAGCTTCATTCATTTGGTATTCATTATATTATGCATTGTTAGCATTGTAAGCTGTTTTTAAAAATCAATTATGCTAAATAGTCAGCATTAAATATGGCAGTTCCAGTTAATTGGGGCAGCTGCTTATTTGGGACAACTCTTAAAGAACAAAAACTTTTAAAAATTGCCAGCATTGTTATTTGGGACACTATGCCACTTAATTGAGACGGGACTGTTGCTAAAAAGTTTCTAACTGGCATGGGTCTTGTGCACTTGCTTGTCCATTAGGCACTACACTGTACTTACAGCGAGCAGTTTTTAAATAGCGTCACTTGTGTGTGCTTGTGTTTAAAAAGCAGTGATTTTTTTGTCACTGTTAGTTGATGAGAAATAACTATTAAGACAATTCAGAACTGTTTTGCTCACTGTGGTTTCAAACATTGAGGCTTGGAGGTGCCTGAGATGGCCGGGAGTGAAAATGAAATGATTTTACTACTTCAATAAATTAGGAAATATGAAGAATTTAAGGGTATCAACAACCATCTTGAATGTTACAATGAAAATGAAGATTCGGAAGATGTAATCATAAAGAGCGTTGCAGGAAGCCAGTCCATTATCTACAAACCCCATTTCCAGAAAAGTTGGGATATTTTCCAAAATGCAATAAAAACAAAAATCTGTGATATGTTAATTCACGTGAACGTTTATTCAACTGACAAAACTACAAAGAAAAGATTTTCAATAGTTTTACTGACCAACTTATTTGTATTTTGTAAATATACACAAATTTAGAATTTGATGGCTGCAACACACTCAACAAAAGTTGGGACAGAGGCATGTTTACCATTGTGTTACATCACCTTTCCTTTTAATAACACTTTTTAATCGTTTTGGAACTGAGGATGCTAATTGTAGTAGATTTGCAATTGGAAATTTTGTCCATTCTTACTTGATATAAGACTTTAGCTGCTCAACAGTCCGTGGTCTCCACTGTCTGATTCTCCTCTTCATGATGCCCCATACATTTTCAATAGGAGATAGATCTGGACTGGCAGTAGACCAGTCAAGCACACACACTCTGTGTCTACAAAGACACGCTGTTGTTGCCCATGCAGAATGTGGTCTGGCATTGTCCTGCTGAAATAAGTATGGACGTCCCGGGAAGAGACGTCGCCTTGATGGCAACATATGTCTCTCTAAAATCCTAATATACGCCTCAGAGTCAACGGTACCTTCACATACATGCAACTCACCCATGCCATGGGCACTGATGCACCCCCATACCATCACAGATGCTGGCTTTTGCACCTTTCGCTGATAACAATCAGGATGGTCGTTTTCATCTTTGGCACGGAGAACTCGACGCCTGTTTTTTCCAATAACTAGCTGAAATGTGGACTCGTCTGACCACAGCACACGGTTCCACAGTCTTTCGGTCCATCTGAGATGAGCTCAGGCCCAGAGAACTCGCCGGCGTTTCTGCATAGAGTTGATGTATGGCTTCCTCCTTGCGTAATACAGTTTCAAGTTGCATTTCTGGATGCAGCGACGGACTGTGTTAAGTGACAATGGTTTTCCAAAGTACTCCCGAGCCCAGGTGGCTATAATTGTCACAGTAGCATGACGGTTTCTTAGGCAGTGCCGCCTGAGGGCTCGAAGATCACGCGCATTCAACAGTGGTTTCCGACCTTCCCCTTTACACACTGAGATGTCTCTGAATTCTCTGAATCTTTTCACAATATTATGTACTGTAAATGTTGAAAGACCTAAATTCTCTGCAATCTTGCATTTGGAAATGTTCCTTTTGAACTGACTAACAATTCTCTCACGAATTTTGGCACAAAGGGGTGAGCCACGACCCATCCTTGCTGGCAAAGACTGAGCCTTTGATGGACGCTACTTTTATACCCAGTCATGATACCTCACCTGCTACCAATTAGCCTGCTTAATGTGGAGTCTTCCAAACCAGTGTTACTTGAATATTCTGTGCAATTTTCAATCTTATTTTAACTCTGTCCCAACTTTTGTTGAGTGTGTTGCAGCCATCAAATTCTAAATTTGTGTATATTTACAAAATACAATTAAGTTGGTCAGTAAAACTATTGAAAATCTTTTCTTTGTACTTTTGTCAGTTGAATAAAGGTTCACGTGAATTAACATATCACAGATTTTTGTTTTTATTGCATTTTGGAAAATATCCCAACTTTTCTGGAAATGGGGTTTGTACATGAAAGGTCTGCGCTAATTTTATCCATTTATAGTCAATCAAAAAGCACAGCAGTAAACACTGCATGAATTCCTCATCTACTGTATAACTATTAGGAACTATACGCTAGTGTTCCAATTTGTTCTGTATTTAATTTAAATACATAATTATTTACACAGTTTGCTTTTTTTAATAAAAACAAGAGATCCTGCAGATGCTGGAAATCCAGAGCAACTCACACAAGCTGCTGGAGGAAATGAATAAACTGTTGACTTTTTGTGTTGTGACCCTTCATCAGGACTGGAAAGGAAGGGGGAAGAAGCCAGGATATGGAGGTGGGTGGGGGGGGGGGGGGGGGAGGACAAGTTAGAAGGTGATAAGTGAAGCCAGGTGGGTGAGGGAGAGCGTAAAGTAAGAAACTGGGAGGAGATAAGTGGCAAAAGCCAAGGGCTGGAGAAGAAGGAATCTGGTAGGAGAAGAGAGTGGATCATCGAAGAAAGGGAAGGAGGAGTCATCAGTTCCGTCAACTTTGCCTCCTACTTCCACACTGCCCTTAAATTCAATGTGTCCCCTTCTGACACCTCTCTCCCTTTTCTCAATCTCTCTGTCTCCATCGTTTTTATAAACTCACCAATTACAATGGCTATTTTGACTATACCCTTCCCTGTACCCTGTAAAAATGACATTCCCTTTTCTTAGTTCCTTTGTCTCTGTTGCATCTATTCCCAGGATAAGGCTTTCTTTTCTAGGACATCAGAGGTGTCCTCCTCTTTCAAAGAGTGGGGTTCCCCTTCCTCTACCATTGAATCTGCCCTCACCCACATCTCCTCCACTTCCCAGACATCCATGCTCACCCCACCTTCCTGCCGCCTTAACAGGGATAGAGTTCCTCTTGGCCTCACCTACCACCCCTTGAGCCTCTGCACCCAACAAGTCATTCTCCACAACTTCTGCCACCTTAAATGGGATCCTACCATCAAACATATCTTTACCTCCCGCCTCCACTCTCCACCTTCTGAAGGGTTTGTTCCCTACATGATTCCCTTGTCCATTTGTCCCTCCCCATTAATCTCCCTCCCGAGCAACACACACAAAATGCTGGAGGAACTCGGCAAGTCAGACAACATCAATAGAAATGAATAGATTGCTGATGCTTCAGACCAAGAGCCTTCTTCAGGACTGAGAAGGAAGGGGGGAAGATGCCTGAATAAAAAGGTTGGGCGAGAAGAAGGAGGCTTGCTGGATGGTAATAGGTGAAGCCAGGTGAGTGGGAAAAGTCAAGGGCTAGAGAAGACGGAGTTTTATAGGAGAGGGAAGCGGACCATGGGAGAAGGGGGAGCCTCAAGGGGAAGTAATAGGCTGAGACCCTTCATCAGGACTGGAAAGGAAGGGAGATGAAGCCAGAGTAAGGTTGGGGGTGGGTTAAAGGGAAGGAGTACAAGCTAGAAGACGATAAGTGAAGCTAGGTGTGTGGGAGAGTGGGATGAAGTAAGAAGCTGGGAGGTGATAAGTGGAAAAGACCAATGGCTGGACAAGAAGAAATCTAATGGAAGAGGAGAGTGGATCATAGGGAAAAAGGAAGGAGAACTGGCATCAGGGGGAGGTGAGGAAAGAGGCCACAGTGGGAAAATGAAGAAGTGGGAAGAGGGAGGGGGAACACTGAATGTAAGATGGAGAATTCGATGTGCATGCCATCAGTTTGGAGGCTACCTAGACAGAATATCAGGTGGTGTTCCTCCAACCTGGGAGTGACCTCAATGTGGCAGAAGAGGAGGCCATGGATTGATGTGTCGGAATGGAATGGGGTTAGGAATTGAAATGGTTGGCTACCAGAAAATTCAGCTAATTGGGGCAGCTGCTTAGTTAGACCAAAATGTACTGGCCCCGATGTGTCCCAATTAATTGGAATCCACTTTATATAGAAAGCACTTAATAAATTTTCACCAAATTTCAACCTCTTGTGAGTATTACCCATTGTATCAACCAGGCTTTCCAATCTCCACATCAGCACTTCGTGAGTGAAATTATAATATCATTGACTGCTTTATTGTCTGTATAATGTGACATCATGGAGTGTATAAGTAACCACCAAAAATAAAATAAAACTATCCAAGCTTATTTCACGCAAGATTGAGTTTTTCAGAGCCATTGCCAGCAATTACCTATTTTGTGAATGTTCAGTAGTAACTCTCATCCTAATACTATCAAATTAATAAAAAGTTATTGAAGTAATCCTGTAAAAGCAATTAAAAACCATGAATTCTGTAAACATTCAACAACATTCATGAAAATTAATCAACTAAAAATATTAACATTTTTAAAAATAGCCAGTGGTTAGAAAACTTAAACCATTCAAATAACTAAAAACATGAAAGTTATTAATTCTCAAAAGTTAGTGCAGCTTCAGAGCTGGCATGGTAGCGAGTAGTTGGCATAATGTTATTACAATGCCAGAAATCCGGGTTCAATTCGGCAGCTGCTTGTGAGGAGATTGCATGTACTCCCCATTACTCTGTGGATTTCCTCCAGGTACTCTGGTTTCAACCCACATTCCAAAGTACAGATCTGATAGATAGATATATAGACAGTTAGATACTTTATTGATCCCAAAGGAAATTACAGTGTCACAGTAGCATTACAAGTGCACCTCATATAGTGCCCTTTGAAGCAGTGCAGTTGTCTTAGTCTATTGCTATAAGTGCTCCTCCATTCAGTCAAGGTGGCATGCAGAGGGTGAGAAACATTGTCCAGAATTGCCAGGATTTTCCATAGTTCTACCGCAGACTCCAGTGTGACCAGTCTGACTCCTGTAACAGAGCCAGACTTTATAATCAGTTTATTGAATCTGTTGGCATCACCCATGTTGAAGTCATTATCCCATTGCACCACCGCATAGAAGATTGTACTGAGGACAACAGACTGGTGGAACATGTGAAGGAGAGGCCTGCATACTCCAAAGGAACTCAGTCTCCTCAGGAGGTCACAGTGTCTCTGTCCCTTCTTGTACGCAGTCTCTGTATCTGTGCTCCTTTTCAAGTCTGTCATCCAGGTGCACCCCCAGGTACTTGTAAGTCCTGCGTACAACTTTTGTTGAGTGTGTTGCAGCCATCAAATTCTAAATTTGTAATACCATACAGCCCTCATTGCTGGGGGAAAAGCTCCGTTCAATGCAGATTGGCACTGCCATTGTATCCTGGATAATGGACTACCTGACTGGCCGGCCACAGGTGATGCCGATAGGCTCAGTAAACTGATCAGAAAGGCTGGCTCTGTTATAGGAGTCAAATTGGACACACTGAGAGCTGTGGTACAACAAAGGACCCCACAGAAAACCCTGGCAATTCTGGACAATATTTCTCACCCTCTACATGCCACCTTGGCTAAACAGAGGAGCACTTTTAGTAATAGACTAAGACAACTGTGCTGCTTCAAAGAGCACTAAATGAGGTCATTCTTACCCTCATCAATAGGCTCTATAATGAGTCAACCTATAGCCAGGGAAGTGATGACCCCCTCCCGTGAGACTGTTTGTGGTAACTTATTTTTTATTTTTTTCTACTTCTCACATTTGTATGTCTGTGCACATGTAATGCTACTGTGACACTGTAATTTCCTTTGGGATCAATAAAGCATCTATCTATTGAAATTAAACAATAAAAATGGTGTACAATAAGAGTTAAATATTAAGTTACAACAGATGCCTCATCAATGTAAACTCCTTGTGAGAAAATTTCCTCACAATGAGCATGAACAACCTGAATGAAGTTTCAATAATGTTAAGATCAAATGCATGCACAATGGATTCGAAGCAAGAAGGCTGTGAGTGAACGGCTGATTTCGGGAGTGAAGGCAGTTTTTACTACTCGGGGTAAAAGAGAGGCAAGACTGCGCAGGCGCGTGACGTCAGCCAGTAGAGCACGAAAGGTTTAAAGAGAAGACCGCCATATCCAGCGGGCAGCAGAGTGATAGGGTTTTGGCTCAACGGGCTTAGGCGGTAACAGGACAAGGCGAGGTAGGTTTAACTGTGTTAACTGTGGAAAGGAGGAAGGATGTGTGTGAGGCCAGTTTTCTATGTTCAGTGTCAGATGTGGGAGGCCCTGGAGTCTCCCAGCCTCCCGGGCAGCTATATCTGCACCCGGTGTGTCGAGCTGCAGCTCCTAAGGGACCGAGTTAGGGAACTGGAGATACAGCTTGATGACCTTTGTCTGGGCAGGGAGAGTGAGGAGGTGATAGAGAGGAGTTACAGGCAGGTGGTCACTCCAGGGCCATGGGCGACAGAGAAATGGGTCACAGTCAGGAGACGGAAGGGTAAGAGTTAGGTACTAGAGAGTATCCCTGTGGCTGTACCCCTTGACAATAAGTACTCCTGTTTGAGTACTGTTGGGGTGAACAGCTACCTGGGGGAAGCGACAGTGGCCATGCCCCTGGCATAGAGTCTGGCCCTGTGGCTCAGAAGGGTAGGGAAAGGAAGAGGAAGGCAGTAGTGATAGGGGACTCTATAGTTAGGGGGTCAGACAGGCGATTCTGTGGACGCAGGAAAGAAACTCGGATGGTAGTTTGCCTCCCAGGTGCCAGGGTCCGGGATGTTTAAGATCGTGTCCAAAATATCCTGCAGTGGGAGGGAGAACAGCCAGAGGTCGTGGTACATTTTGATACCAACGACATAGATAGGAAAAAGGAAGAGGTCCTGATAAAAGTCTACAGGGAGTTAGGAAGGAAGTTGAGAAGCAGGACCGCAAAAGGTCGCAATCTTGGGATTACTGCCTGTGCCACGCAACAGTGTGAATAGGAATAGGATGAGGTGGAGGATAAATGCGTGGCTGAGGGATTGGAACAGGGGGCAGGGATTCAGATTTCTGGATCATTGGGACTTCTTTTGGGGCGGGTGTGACCTGTACAAAAAGGACGGGTTGCACTTGAATCCCAGGGGTCCAATATCCTAGCGGGCAGGTTTGATAGAGTTGTTGGGGAGGGTTTAAACTAGTTTGGCAGGGGTGTGGGAATCAGAATGTGAGTGCAGGGATTAAGGTGGAAGGACAAGGGCATGATGCTAAGAGTGCTGAGTTGATGAGGAAGG
The DNA here is from genome assembly GCF_048418815.1 of Hemitrygon akajei. Taxonomy (NCBI): domain Eukaryota; kingdom Metazoa; phylum Chordata; class Chondrichthyes; order Myliobatiformes; family Dasyatidae; genus Hemitrygon; species Hemitrygon akajei. Next base: position 36,326,173 of record NC_133125.1, read on the forward strand.
ACAGGCAGGGGACAGAACATAATTGTAGCCAATTAAAGGGGTTGAAATGTGTCTATTTCAATGCTAGGAGTATTAGGAACAAGGAGGATGAACTTAGAGCATGGATTAATACGTAGAACTACGATGTTGTGGCCATTACTGAAACTTGGTTGGAGGAAGGGCAGGATTGGATGATGCAGGTCCTGGGGTTCAGGTGTTTTAAAAGGAATAGGATGGGAGGTAGAAAAGGGTGGAGGGAGTGGCATTGCTGGTCAGGGATAGTATCACAGCTATAGAAAGGGAGGACGCTGCAGAAGGAGTGTCCACGGAGTCAGTCTGTGTGGAAGTCAGAAATAGGAAGGGATCAATCACTGTGCTGGGAGTAGTCTATAGGCCCCCAAATTGCCCTCGAGACACCGAGGAGCAGATAAGCAGGCAGATTTTAGAATGGAGCAGGAAATACAGAGTAGTTATGGGTGATTTCAACTTCCCTCATATTGACTGGCACCTCCTGAGTGCAAGGGGGATAGATGTGTTCAAGAAGGATTCCTGACACAGTACTTGGACCAGCTGATGAGAGGAGAGACTATACTGGATCTAGTTCTGGGTAATGAACCTGGTCAGGTGACAGACCTCTTGGTGGGGGAGCATTTTGGTGAGAGTGCCAAAAACTCCCTTAGCTTCAGCATAGCTATGGAAAGGGATAAAATCAGACAAAATGGTAAAGTGCTTAACTGGGGAAGGGCTAACTTTGAAGGGATGGGGCAGGAACTAGTGAGAGTAAATTGGAAACAGATGTTCAAAGGGGAAAGCACAGAAGTAATGTGGGAGAAGTTTAGGGACCACTTGAGCTGGGTTCAGGATAGGTTTGTCCCACTGAGGCAAAGAAAAAATGGTAGGAAAAGGGAACCGTGGCTGACAAAACATGTGAGGCAACTTGTCAAGAGGAAGAAGGAAGCATGTGTTAGATATAAGAAGCAGGAAGTAGGAGGGGCTTATGAGAAATATAGGGTAGCCAGGAAGGAGCTAAAGAAAGGACTTAGGAGAGCTCGAAGAGGGCATGAGAAGGCCTTGGCATGTAGGATTAAGGAGAACCCCAAGGTGTTCTATGCGTATGTGAAGAATAGGAGGATGATGAGAACGAAGGTGGGACCGCTAAAGGATAAAGAGGACAACATGTGCCTGGAGGCGGAGGAGGTTGGGGAGGTCCTAAATGAATACTTTGCTTCAGTATTCATAAGTGAAAAGGATCTTGATCAGGTGAGGTCGAAGTAGAGCGGGCCTGTGTGCTGGACAGTATGGAGATTAAGGAAGAAGAAGTGCTGGATCTTTTTAAAAACATTAAGATTGATAAATCCCCAGGGCCAGATATGATACACCCCAGGTTGTTGTGGGAATTGAGAGAAGAGATCACAGGAGCATTAGCCATGATCTTTGAATCCTCTTTGGCTACAGGGGAAGTGCCAGAGGACTGGAGAATGGCAAATGTAGTTCCCTTGTTTAAAAAAGGTAATAGGGAGAAACCTGGGAACTATAGACTGGTGAGTCTTACGTCAGTGGTATGCAAACTACTGGAAAGGATTCTTAAGGATGGGATCTATGAGTATTTGGGGAAGTACAGTCTACTCATGGATAGTTAACATGGCTTTGTGAAGGGAAGATCGTGCCTCACAATCCTGATTGAGTTTTTTGAAGAGGTAACAAAAGAAATTGATGAGGGTAGGGCAGTGGATGTGGTCTACATGGACTTTAGCAAAGCATTTGACAAGGTCCCTCATGAGAGACTCATCCAGAAAGTCATGAGGCATGGGATAAGTGGAACGTTGGCTGTTTGGATAAAAAATTGGCTTAAAGGAAGAAAGCAGAGTGTAGTTGTGGAAAGAAAGTATTCTGCCTGGAGGTCGGTGACTAGTGGAGTGCAGCAGGGATCTGTCCTGGGACCCCTGCTATTTGTATTTTTATAAATGACCTGGATGTAGAGGCAGAAGGATGGGTGAGTAAGTTTGTGGATGACACGAAGATTGGAGGAGTTGTGGATGGAGCTGTAGGTTGTCGAAGGTTACAAGAGGATATAGACAGGCTGCAGAGTTGGGCAGAAAAATGGCAGATGGAGTTCAATCCAGACAAGTGTGAGGTGATGCATTTTGGAAGGACAAACCAGAAGACTGAGTACAGGATTAATGGTCAATTACTTAAGAGTGTGGATGAACAAAGGGACCTTGGGGTTCAAATCCATACATCCCTCAAGGTCGCTGCACAGGTTGATCGGGTAGTTAAGAAGGCCTATGGGATGCTAGGCTTCATTAACAGGGGGATTGAGTTCAAGAGTAGAGAGGTCATGTTGCAACTCTACAAATCTCTGGTGAGACCGCACTTAGAGTATTGTGTTCAATTCTGGTCACCTCATAATAGGAAGGATGTGGAAGCTATGGAGAGGGTGCAGAGGAGATTTACCAGGATGTTGCCTTGATTGGAAAACAAGTCTTATGAGGCAATGTTAGCACAGCTGGGACTTTTCTCTTTGGAGCGTAGAAGAATGAGAGGGGACTTGATAGAGGTCTACAAAATTATGAGAGGCATAGATAGGGTGGATAGTCAGTACCTGTTTCCCAGGGCACCAACAGCAAACACCAGAGGGCATCATATGTACAAAATTAAGGGAGGGAAGTTTAGGGGAGACATCAGGGGTAAGTTTTTTACACAGAGGGTTGTGAGTGCCTGGAATGACTTGCCAGGGATGGTGGTGGAGGCTAAAACATTAAGGGTATTTAAGAGCCTCTTGGACAGGCACATGGATGAAAGAAAAATGGAAGGTTATGGGGTAGTGTGGGTTTAGTACTTTTTTTAAAAGGATTATATGGGTCGGCACAACATGGAGGGCTGAAGGGCCTGTACTGTGCTGTAGTGTTCTATGGTTCTATGGACAGGTTGCATTTGAATCTCGGGGACCAATATCCTGACGGGGAAGGTTTGCTAAGGCTACTAGGAAAAGTTTAAGCTAGAATTGTTGGGGGGTGGGAACCAAACTGAAGAGACTGGGGAAGAGGCGGTTGGCTCACAAATAGAGAAAGCTAGGAGACAGTGTGTGAGGGAGGATAGGCAGGTGATAGAGAAGTGAAGCGCTCAGACCAAATGTTTGAGATGTGTCTATTTTAACGCAAGGAGTGTTGTGAACAAAGCGGATGAGCTTCGAGCATGGATCAGTACTTGGAGCTATGATGTAGTGGCCATTACTGAGACTTGGATGGCTCAGGGACAGGAATGGTTACTTCAAGTGCCGGATTTTAGATGTTTCAGAAAGGACAGGAAGGGATCCAAAAGAGTTGGGGGCGTGGCACTGTTGATCAGAGATAGTATCACGGCTGCAGAAAAGGTGGAAGCCATGGAGGGATTGTCTACAGAGTCTCTGTGGGTGGAGATTAGGAACAGGAAGGGGTCAATAACTTTACTGGGTGTTTTTTAGAGGCTGCCCAATAGTAACAGGGATATCGAGGAGCAGATAAGGAAACAGATCCTGGAAAGGTGTAATAATAACAGTGTTGTCGTGATGGGAGATTTTAATTTCCCAAATATCGATTGGCATGTCCCTAGAGCAAAGGGTTTAGATGGGGTGGAGTTTGTTAGGTGTGTTCAGGAAGGTTTCTTGACACAATATGTAGATAAGCCTACAAGAGGAGAGGCTGTTCTTGATTTGGTATTGGGAAATTAACCTGGTCAGGTGTCAGATCTCTCAGTGGGAGAGCATTTTGGAGATAGTGATCATAATTCTATCTCCTTTACAATAGCATTGGAGGGAGATAGTAAAAGACAAGTTAGAGAAGCGTTTAATTGGAGTAAGGGGAATTATGAGGCTATCAGGCAGGAAATTGCAAGCTTAAATTGGAAACAGATGTTCTCAGGGAAAAATATGGAAGGAACGTTCAGGAAATATTTGTGTGGAGTTCTGCATAGGTACGTTCCAATGAGACAGGGAAGTTAGGTACAGGAACTGTGGTGTGCAAAGGCTGTAATAAATCTAGTCAGGAAGAAAAGAAAAGCAAAGCTTACAAAAGGTTCAGAGAGCTAGGTGATGTTAGAGATCTAGAAGAGTATTAAGCTAACAGGAAGAAGCTTAAGAAGGAAATTAGGAGAGCCAGAAGGGGCCATGAGAAGGCCTTGGTGGGCAGGATTAAGGAAAACCCCAAGGCATTCTACAAGTATGTGAGGAGCAGGAGGATAAGACATGAAATAATAGGATCTATCAAGTGTGACAGTGGGGAAGTGTGTATGGAACCGGAGGAAATAGCAGAAGTACTTAATGAATACTTTGCTTCAGTATTCACTATGGAAAGGGATCTTGGTGATTGTAGTGATGACTTGCAACAGACTGAAAAGCTTGAGCATGTAGATATTAAGAAAGAGGATGTGCTGGAGCTTTTGGAAAGCATCAAGTTGGATAATTTGCTGGGACAGGATGAGATGTACCCCAGGCTACTGTGGGAGGCGAGGGAGGAGATTGCTGAGCCTCTGGCGATGATCTTTGTATCATCGATGGGGACAGGAGAGGTTCCAGAGGATTGGAAGTTTGCGAATGTTGTTCCTTTATTCAAGAAAGGGAGTAGAGATAGCCCAGGAAATTATAGACTAGTGAGTCTTACCTCAGTGGTTGGTAAATTGATGCAGAAGATCCTGAGAGGCAGGATTTATGAACATTTGGAGAGCTATAATATGATTAGGAATAGTCAGCATGGCTTTGTCAAGGGCAGATGGTGCCTTATGAGACTGATTGAATTTTTTGAGGATGTGACATTGATGAAGGAAGAGCAGTAGATGTAGTGTATATGGATTTCAGCAAGGCATTTGATAAGGTACCCCATGAAAGGCTTATTGAGAACGTAAGGAGGCATGGGTTCCAAGGGGACATTGCTTTATGGATCCAGAACTGGCTTGCCCACAGAAGGCAACGAGTGATTGTAGAAGGGTCACATTATGCATGGAGGTTGGTCACCAGTGGAGTGCCTCAGGGATCTGTTTTGGGACCCTTACTCTTCATAATTTTTATAAATGACCTGGATGAGGAAGTGGAGGGATGGGTTAGTAAGTTTGCTGATGACACAAAGGTTGAAGGTGTTGTGGATAGTGTGGAGGACTGTCAGAGGTTACAGCAGGACATTGATAGGATACAAAACTGGGCTGAGAAGATGGAGTTCAACCCAGGTAAGTGTGAAGTGGTTCATTTTGGTAGGTCAAATATGATGGCAGAATATAGTATTATAGACTCTTGGCAGTGTGGAAGATCAGAGGGATCTTGGGGTCCGAGTCCATAGGATGCTCAAAGCAGCTGTGCAGGTTGACTCTGTGGTTAAGAAGGTGTATGGTGTATTGGCCTTCATCAATTGTGGAATTGAATTTAAGAGCCGAGAGGTAATGTTGCAGCTATATAGGACCCTGGTCAGACCCCACTTGGAGTACTGTGCTCAGTTCTGGTTGCCTCACTACAAGAAGGATGTGGAAGCCATAGAAAGGGTGCAGAGGAAATTTACAAGGATGGTGCCTGGATTGGGGAGCATGCCTTATGAGAATAGTTTGAGTGAACTCGGCCTTTTCTCCTTGGAGTGATTGAGGATGAGAGGTGACCTGATAGAGGGGTATAAGATAATGAGAGGCATTGATCGTGTGGATAGTCAGAGGCTTTTTCCCGGGGCTGAAATGGTTGCCATAAGGGGACACAGGTTTAAGGTGCTGGGGAGTAGGTACAGGGGAGATGTCAGGGGTTAGTTTTTTACTCAGAGTGGTGAGTGCATGGAATGGGCTGCTGGCAACGGTGGTGGAGGCGGATACGATAGGGTCTTTTAAGAGACTTTTGGATAGGTACATGGAGCTTAGAAAAATAGAGGGCTATGGGTAAGCCTAGTAATTTCTAAGGTAGGGACATGTTCGACACAACTTTGTGGGCCAAAGGGCCTGTATTGTGCTGTAGGTTTTCTATGTTTCTAATTATAGAGGCCTAGCTGCCATGAAGGACACATATACAGAAATCTACTGCAAAAAGGCCAGCAATATCAGGAGGGATCCCACCATACTGCTTATGGACTGTTTGTCCCACTCCCATCCATACCAGGGTGATCACAAGACTCAAAAACTGTTACTTCCCCCGGGCCATCAGACTGACATATATCTCCACCCATTGACCCACCCCACCATCCCCCACCACCACTACATACTCATCACTTAGAGTCACTTTATCTATATATAATCAGTCGATGTAAATAACACAGGGAAATTTGCAAATGCTGGAAATCCAAAGCAACACACACTACATGGTGGAGAAACTCAGCAGGTCAGGCAGCATCTATGGAAATGAATAAAAGTCGACATTTCGAGCTGAGTCATCCAAAAATTGACTGTTTATTCATTTGCATAGATGCTGCCTGACCTAGTAGGTTCCTCCAGTATTTTGTATGTAAACAACAGTTACTTGTGCATTGTGTTTTATAGGATTGCTTTTATATTTATATTATTGAGTTGTTTATGTTTATTGTGTTTTTTATACGGCATTGAATCTGGAGTAACAATCAATCATTTTGTTCTCCTTTACACTCATACTGAAGAATGACAATAACAATCTTGAATCTCACTGTTATCGATTTAATCATCTAAGTGTAACTTCACAGAGGGCACTGTTACAACAATCAAGCAGCTATTCAATTGTGGTCCAAATGTGCAGACATGGGTGTCTTTCATCATGAACGAGTTAGCACTATCATATAGAAATTTTGCAGCGAACATAATGGAAATTATTAATATGAATTACTTGCCCATAATGGACAAGATGTCTGCTGCACATGTACCCAGGGTGATACTGATCTTTCTTTTATTCCTAATTATTGTATTTTTCTCTTTGTACTTTCTTGAAGGAAGAGACATTATGAAACACAGAGAAGTTGATATCAATGCTAAATGAAAACCGTTGCAACATCAAGCATCATTCACATCATAAAAAATGAACTAAGTATTTGGAGTAACAGAGTTTTAATTGCAACAGAAAAAAACTGGAAGGTCAACTTAAATTGAAAACATAAAGAGATATACTATAACTATAGAGACAAAATAGTCTGTGTACCCATTATGCAGTATGCTGACACATCCCTTGAGTATAAGGTATAAAATCAATAATGAAGAACTGTTAGCCTACCATTTGTCATTATTGTTATGAGCATTGGATCTTTTGCTTCTCCCCCTTAGTCTGGAATCTGGTAAATAGAAAATGGATATGTGAGAGTGAACATGTGTGATATTCAAGAGCAACTGCAGCATCTGCCTCATGTAAACAAGTAAATTTTCAATGTGAGGCTAATTGTGCAGGTATTGTTTTCATTATTTTTTCAATCTCCACTGTTACCAACTCTCTCCATAATGTGCTTTTCCCTCATTAATTGTATAAAAGCTCTATTTTCTGAATGTGGCCTGATAGGTACATAACAAGTTTTACGTTTCCAAACAATCACTCAAATGATCTCTCAGAATACTTTAAATTTCTTGACATTCTCTTGTCTCATTTCAAGTAGAGATTATATTAAATAATGATATGATGCTATTATTGAAATAATAGAATATTTCAAAACTACAAATGTCTTTCTTCCTGCTTGTGAACAGCTTTACAAGAATTTCAACACCATTTAGTATATCACTGTGGAATATCAAAATTCTTATGTGCTATAGGCTTAGTTGTGCCCAACATCAACAACAAACCATATGCATTGTCTTCTTAACATTGCAAAAATGTTCCATGCCACATGACTACACAAAGGCTCATAATTTTCTCTATGCTATGACAATGAAGGAAGGCGTAAGAATATGAAATTAAAAGAAAGATTAGTAAAACAGTACTAACTACTATATTATAAATAATATGTAAAATGTAGAAAATACCCTTCAATGAATCACCTACATACCTGTTTAAACTCGTCATCGTCAGATGGATTTTAAAAACTCCTGGCAATATTTGTATGATAATGTTTTGCTTTAGAGTTTTGTCACCTCTAAAATTGGGTTTGACTTTTGCTCCAAGTGATCTTACCTTTATCATTGTACATATTAGTAGATGGGCATCCAAGAATGCAATTAGCCATAATTTCTTCTCACAGCAATGACTAGAGCATAACCAATTATTTGGAGATGCAAAAAAGACAATAAAAGGGACATACCTACATTATGGAAAGGAAAAGAAAATTGTCTATCATATATAGTATCAAGATCTTTAAAATTTATTTTGTCAATAGATTGAAATAAATGTAAGAAGATTCTCTTAAGGTGTGGAAATATTTTTTTCTATTACTCACTTTATAGAGAATGAAGAGGTATTGAAGAAAATAGAAGTTTTCATCATGAAAGAATTGTTAGAAGCAAAATGTTTAACTGGAAGGTTTTGAGATTAGAGCAGAAAACAAAGTATATGCATAGGATACATCAATGGATCAATGTTGATTGATCAAGTGTAACAGTTAATAGCAATTAGAAAACCTTGTGTTAAATTTGATGAAACCTTGCCATATAATTATTGATTGTTCAACATGTTCCAAATTCAGTACGTTAATATTTTAATAGAGGCACTAATCATGGGGTTTGTGAAGATTTCTAAAAGTAAGTGAGTTACTGAGTTTCCCATTTTGTAGTTAAGCACAAGTGACTATATGGGTAGAGCAAACAGATGCAGCTCAGAAACAGCATGCCAATAATGGAGATTGCTAAAGTTCCACTCAATTCACATTAATAACAAAAAAAGCTAAACAGATATTAGAGATGTCAGTCCTGAAGAAGGGTCTTGGCCCAAAATGTCAACTGTTTACTCTTTTCCATAGATGCTGCAGGATCTGCTGAGTTCCTCCAGCATTTTGTGTGAGTTGCTTTGGATTTCCAGCATCTTGAGATTTTCTCATGTTTGTTAGACATCAGTGACGTTCTTTCTTTCCTATATAAATTTTAGTGACAGTACAAAGTAGAAAAAAAGCCCTAAATTTCATTGAAAACTAAACACTGCTCGAAGCACCCTGAACAATATCAATATCAAAGGGCATAAAACAAAATCAACTACTTGAGTAAAGAATCTTTCATCGGAATTGGAAAATGAGAAAATAGTTCTAAGTTGCAGAAAGAGAGAGGGTTTGGAAAGAACAGAGGGAATATCTGTGATAGGGTGCAGATCAGAGTTGTCATCATAGCAATTACTATTATTGAAGCCAGAGACAAAAGAGGCAGGGAGGAGTAAATTAAAATAGAGAGATGAAAGAAAAAGCTGTTTACCTGAAGTTATTACATTCAGTATTGAGTTTCAAGGGCTATAGTATGCTGAGATAGAAGTTGAAGTGCTGTTTCTTCAGGCAAGTGACAGTGGAAGTGAACAGAAAATTAAAACTGATAGCTCTCAGAATACCCTGCAGTTGGAATGGAATTATTCTGCACGTTTATCAGCCAGCCAGTGTTCTGTTTCTCCAATGTGGAGACCACATCATAAGCACCAAATACAATATACTAAACGGAAACGTTTCATTTGGAAGCATTGTTTGAGTCCAGAACAATGGAAAGGGTTAAAAGCAAGCACTGCATTTTCTGTGGTTGCATGGGTAAATGCTGGGAGAAGGGCAATAGGAGAATGGAATTGTGGGAGGATCAGTCTGTTCAAAACTCTAAAAAGAGGGACGGAAATAAACTTGTGTCCAGTGATGAAATCCTATTGAATGTAGATGATCCTTATGTCAATGTAGAGGGTTGGCGAAAGGAAGGACAAGCAGAAAGCTGTCCATGTTCTTGCTGGGTGGGAGAGGGTGAAACCCAAATGGGGAAAATAAGACCATAGGGTAGAGGTACAGAATTGAGCTGTTTGGCCTATTGATTCAGCTCTGCCATTCAAACATGGCTGATTTTTATTCAACCTCATTTTCCTGCCTTCTCCTTGTAACATTTAACATCCCCACCAATCAAGCAGTAACAATGTCTGCTGTAAGTGGGTGGTATGGTTGTGTAGGAATAACGTGTAACACTACTACAGTGCTAGCATCCCAGGTTTAATTCTGCTGCTGTCTTTAAGGAGTTTGTACGTTCTCCCTGTGATCACGTGGGTTTCCTCCAGGTGCTCCAATTTCCTACCACATACCAAAGATGTATGGGTTACTAGGTTAATTGATCACATGGGTGTTATTGGGTGGCTTGAGCTAGTTGGGCAGAAGCACCTGATACCATGTAGTTCACAATTTCATTAGTATACAACTCCGAAATTCTTCTTCTCCCGGTAGCTATGAAACCAAGAAGGAAAAGAAAGGGAGTATAATCATCAACCCCCTAATCCCTCCCCCCCCCACACACCACACAAAAAGAAAGATCAGGCAAAAACTCAGAATACAAAAAAACTATAAGACTGGAAAAGAAATTCTATAGTCCAAGTCCACATCCAAAATGCAGAAAACCTGGGGAACACTCTCTGGGCACAACGGCAAGCTCTCCCATCACTGGTAGCATAGCAGAGCAATCCTCAGTACTCACCCTCCGCACTCGCTTTGATGCTTCAATTTTCCTCGTCACTTTAATCGGCGCACAGTGAAAGCCTTAAATGGTGAAATGGAGACAAACACCAGCTTGCGTCCCATCCCACAGCCTGCCCGTGTTGAGGTTTGGGCACCTGTCTGCCGGAATCCTCTCGGAGACTGCAAAGCACTGGAACACCCAAAAGATTTCCAAACTCCAGAATCACATCCAAGATGAAAAACAAACATAAAAGAAGTAAAATATATAGTTCCATGATCTATCCAGAAGATGTGGACTGAAGGAGCATTGTACACAGGCACCATCCTGACCAGAAGTCAAAGTAGTGCCATTGTATCTCTAAATAAAAAAATACATCCAGCGATGGCCACCCTGCCCTCTATGGTAATGATTTCCACATACTTACTATCTGTGAATGGAGAACTGTAATATAAAGTGATATTTGGAAAGGTAAATGGATGGGAGGGGTTTGTAAGGATATGTTCTGAGTGCAGATGGATGGGACCAGGCATAAGATCAGGTCAGCATGGCCTTGATGAGCAAAAGAGCCTGATTCTGTGCTATTCCTGTTTTTGTAGTGCTCTATAACTCTAAATTCCTCTTACCTGCTAATGGAGCCATTCTCTTTACATCCACTCTATGCAAGCCTTTCAGTATTGTTACAAACCCGCAGATTTGGTTTGCTGTGGACTGTCACTTTAAGAGAGCGCTTCAGTGAGGCAGGTCTGTGATGTTGTTCACTGACCGACTCTCAGCTTGTTTACCTTTGAAACAAGGACACAGACAGTCACAGTCAGAAGTCAGAAGAAGAGAAAGAGAGGGGAGCGAACGTGGAAAAGGTAGCGGCTGCAGCTTGTCGAAGCTGGGAATTTGGAACTCTGCTACACCCACAAGGGAGGGTTGATTATCAATCCAGTGAACCTCTAATGTGTGGCTGTCACTTCATATAATCCATAGAAGTGGATTAAGGAATGTCCTGTGGGACCACTGGAATTTAACCCTTGCCTGGGTATGTTATGTGGTAACCCCTTCAAGACAACATCCCTGTGATAGATCACTCCGATGGTAATTCGTGTGTGGATTTGGAACGGCGTGACGGAGGATCTTCGACAACTGATATTTATTAATTACCATCATGAAACGTGTGGAATTCAACATAATTGCCTCCTCTCTACATTACAAATATCTCTCTCCCATCATTTATTCCTTGGATTACTGAGCTTTCCTACTTTACCATCTCAAGACTCTAAGCCTTGTTCTCCCAGACTCGATAGTTTGGGAGTTTTATTTACACACATTTATACACATAACACTGTTAACTTTTGTTTATCTTGTTTAGGTTACAATATTATAAATAGTTACTAATAAAGATAGTGGTTTTAACCTCTAAACCAGGCTCCAGGTGTGATCTATTGCTGTTGGTTTGTTTCTAAAATGTTACAGTTTGTAACAGTATCCAGTAGGTTTCAACAAAATTCACCCATCCTTCTCAATGCCATCAAGTATATGCCTAGAGATACCAAATACTCCTCATATGTTAACCCTTTCATTCCTGTGAACCTCCTGTGGACTACGCCAGGGCCAGGACCTATTTCCTCAGACACTGTGACCAAAATTGTTCACTATCTTCCAAATGCAGTCTGACTAATGCCTTATAAAGCTTAAGTAGTGCATCGTGCTTCTATATTCTAGTCCTCTCAAAACCTTGCATTTGTTTTCTTTACTACCAGCTCAACCTGCAAAGTAATCTTAAGGAAATCCTAAACTTGGACTCCCAAGTCCCATTGCATCTCCAATATCTGAATTCTCTTCTCATTTAGAAAATAGTCTATACCTTCTTTCTTCCTACCAAGGTAGGCTTCACACAGACTTCCTACCACCTTGACACAACCTGTTGCTCTGCTTAACTTTGTATCATCTGCAGACTTTTCCATAATGCCATTGGTTCCTTTGTCCTGATTATTAAAGTATAACATGAAAAGTTGCAGTCCCAACTCTGTGGATCTCTATCAGTCACCAGCAGCCATCCTGAAAAAGATCTCTTTTTACCCCCGCTGTCTAACTTCTACCAGTAGGTTATTCTGTCCAGCTAGCATAACACAGCTAACACCATGGGCTCTTATTTAGCAGCCTCGAGTGCAATACCTTGCCAAAGGCCTTTTGACAACCCAAGTGCATGACATCCATCTACTGTTCTTTATCTAGCCGGCTTGCTACTTTCTTAAAAAATTCTAACAGGAAGAAATCGTCCCAACATCATCGTATTTTATCATATATTTCCAAGTACTCTGACATTTTATCCTTAAAATCTTACCAACCTCTGAGGTCAGGCTGACTGGCCTATAATTATCAGTCTTTATCCTCCCTCCTATATCATAGAAAGGACAGGAACCCATGGTTCAGGAAAAAGGAAGACATAACAAAAACGTAGTGTGATAAGTCACATCATCAGCACAAAAAACACAACAGAACAGGCCTGCATTCTGGATGTTAGACTGTAACGTTCTCGCTCGGGTGTAACGAAACCCGAATTAAACGTCAAGTTAAACTGTAGTCAACGAAAACAAGGTCGCAGTAAGATTAACCATTTACTGTTCACTCTTCACATTAACGTATGGTGAAAACTGTTGATAAAACAATACAAGATTGGTACAGTGTTTGTTTCCTTCTAAATATCACATTTACATCGTGAATACTTGCAAAGGTAAAACTACAATAACTACATTACATTAAAGTGCAGCATACAGTCAGAATCTACCTGCTCCATTGACTGCTTTAAATACACTTCAACACAAACTATCCCGACTCTTTAACTAACGAAAACATAAACCTTATCGACTGTCGTTACTTTTAACAGAATCAGCGTTAACATTTTAATTCAACATATCGATTATCTCATGACTTACAGCGTTGCTTTCACTGTGTCTCTGGTGCGTAGAGAACAACCTTAACTTGCGCTGAACTGCCACATGTGAGCGCCCCCCACCCTTGCGTTTATCCCAAACTGGTATTTTCCCACAAGACGCGGCGAAATTGGATGTGACGTCATCGCAGCCGCGATATATTACAGACAAATGAATTTACTTAAACAATCCTAACTTTAACTAAAAAATGCTAACAAATGAATTACTAAGCGAAAATATTATAAACTAAATAACTGTCATAAAGGCAGCACACTCCCCGCTTGACTTTCATAAGGTCACAATGAACATAATACAAAACTTCAGTCTCTAAATCAGTCATTAGGTAGAAATAGAATGACTTCTGTAACTGGCCTTTGGTAAATTTTCACATCGCCTTGGTCGGTAGTTTTCAACTCGACTTTCCTGACATGTCCATCCTGACTAGGGAATGTGGCAGTGATTCTGGCCATTGGCCAGCAGTTGCAGGCGATTTGCTTGTCCCTGAGCAGGACTAAATCTCCAACTTGAAGGTTCCTGCAGGGTTCTGTCCACTTTTGTCTGTGTTGCAACAAAGGTAGATATTCCTGTCTCCAACGAGACCAGAACCGATTTGCCAGGGCCTGGACCTGTCTCCATTGCTTTGTGTACAAATCCTTATCAGAGAAGTCCCCTGGTGGAGGGGCAGCTCCTGCCTTCTGGGTAAGGAGCATTGATGGCAAGAGTATGAAGGGGTTTTCCGGGTCAGAAGATGCGGGTAGGAGTGGTCGTGCATTTATAATGGCTGTGACCTCTGCCATTAGTGTGCACAGTACCTCGTGGGTCAATCAGGTGCATTGCTGCATCTCCGGTTTCCTTTTCAGGGTTTTTTGCAAGGACGTGAACCGCTTGACTGCCTGCTCTTTGTTGTTTGCCAAGCACTGGCGTGGTTCTCTGAAAGGTAGTGGGGCGACCCCACTATTTGCTTTGTCTCTGAAGACCTTAGTGTCCTCTGTTTTTAAGAAGATGACGTCGTGAGCCGATGGAGCAAGTTTATTATCATGCTCCGTTTGAGCGAAGACTGACTGACCCAGCGTCTCGTCAGTTACTTTGCACTTGTTAAAGCCTTGTTGTGCTTCCTGGACACACATGGAACTTGTGCGGGGTTGAAGAATCGAATGGCGGCTACTCTCTAGCACATTGGTCTTAAGTGTGTTAACCGTCGATTTGTGTATGTTGCCAGGGCACACCTCTCCTATCACCACCAAGCCCAGATCCAGGCGTTGCGCAAAGGGGGCATCATGTGGTCCATTGACCTGCTGCCTAACCTTGTGTACCCGGAGAACATCTCTCCCTAATAGCAGGAGTATTTCTGCTTCTGGATCCAGCTCTGGGATGTGTTTGGCGATGTGGTGGAGATGTGGTTGGTGTAGCACCGCACTTGGCGTCGGGATCTCAGTGCAGTTATTCAAGATTTCATCGCACTCTAAGAGTGGAGGGAGACAGATGAGGACTTTACCATCCAGGGACTCGATCTGGAAGCCTTCAGCCTTCCTTCCGTAAGTTTTCATGTTGCCTGAGCAAGTTCTAAGGTAGTATGGGAACTGCTCACTCTCAATGTTGAACAAGTTAAAGAACTCTGGACTGACTAGCGAGCGATTGCTCTGATCGTCCAGAATTACGTAGGCTTTGATGGCCTTGTCTTTGGCTCCCTTAGGGTACACCTTAGTGAGACAGATCTTTGAACAAGAACGGCTTGCCTGAGCTTGGCCGCAAACTTCTGTACAGCTCGAGCTGACAACAGTTGTCCTGGAGTGAGCTTCTCCCTCCCCGCCGTCCTGTTGTGGGGGTGAAGGAGCGTTGTCGGTTCGCGGTAACGGGCTGGGATGCATGGCCCCATCGTGATTAGTGCTATTACATTCCGGGCACTTCACGACGATCGTACACTCTCTAGCACAGTGAGAGGTCGAGGAACAGCATTTAAAACATATTCTTTTCTCCTTGAGAAGGGCCATCCTCTCTTCAAGGGGTTTTTCCCTAAACGTTCTGCATCTTTTGAGGGGGTGGGGTTTGTTATGCAATGGACAATTCTTGCTAGGGTCGTTGTTAGTTGTAAAGACTTCAGTCTTAAGCACTGAGACTGGTTTATTAATGTTGAAATTATTCGAAGAGGATTTATCTGGCTTGGTGTAAATTGTACTGCTTCCTGGACCTATGAGGCTAGGATCATTTTGCTTCTTCACCTCCTTGCACACAAACCTAGTGAAATACTCAAAGAGAGGAAATCGACCTCAGTGATCTTCCTTGTACTCTGAGGCAACGGACAACCACCTGTCCTGCAGCCCAAATGGAAGTTTGTCCACGATTTGTCTAATCCCGGTTGGAGTGTCTAGGTATACTAGACCAGCTGAGTAGCCATCTTCTTTGGCGCCTTGAATCTCCATGAGTAAATCTCCGAATTCTCTTAGCTTAGTGTGGTCCTTGGCTGACACCTTAGGAAAATTTCCCAAACGTTGGCATAGCGCCACTTCAATAATTTCGGGGGCCCCATAGCCCTCCTGAAGTCGCTCCCATACTTTCTTCAATGCTAGCTCGGATTTGTTGATGTACACTGAACGTACGCGTCTCACCTGTTCGCATGATTCTTTTCCCAGCCATTTCGCCATAAGATCCAACTTCTGGGTTGCTCTGAGCTGGACTCCATCGATAGCGTTGGTGAATGTGGAGTGCCATGCATGGTAATTTTCAGGTTTATCGTCGAACTGGTATAGTCCTGAAGTGACGAGATCCCGTTGTGCTAAATACCGTGCTACGGGTTTGACTGCAAGTGGCATGTGGGCTGAGGAAACATGGCTGCGGGTATACGACTGAGGGCGTACATCTGTTATGGAATTTGCTGTTCTGGACTCGGTCTTTGCCTCTTTTCTCCCCAAATCTGGTAAGTTTGGTGTTGAGAAGTACTTGTCGTGAGCCCTTTCATTCCTGGATTCGTCGCGGAGTTGCACGCGTAAATTGATTTCCTCGGATGGATGTGATGCGGTCGGACCTCTCTGAGACTCCTCATGAAGTGGGACGTTATCAAATGAGTGTGGAGCGGAAGAACGAGTCTTCCAGTTTATTTGAGATTGGACATAGTCTCTCGTGCGTTCCAACCTGATCTTTTCTGAAGTAGATTTTCCGTCAACCGGATCATGCATTTCTTCAGCATCTTCTATTAACTCTGCTTCCACCCTGGCAGCTGCTGCTTCTCGTTCTAGCTTCAGCACTTCTAACTTTGCCTCTACCATTTTTCTTTCCAACTGGTTTTCGGCTTCTCTGGCAGCCTTTTTCCTCTTGTTTTCGGCTTCTCTGGCAGCCTCTTCCTTCTGGTTTTCGGCTTCTCTGGCAGCCGCTTCCATTTTTATTTCTACTTCTCGTTTGGCAAAGCGCGCTCGCACATTGGCGGCTTCTGCTTTAGCTCTTGCTTGGGTGGCCTTACTTGATGCCCTACTGCCCCTGTCGCAGGATGGCAACGACTTTGGCAACAACTTGATGCTGGACCGAGTTGTCATTGCTGCACTTGAAACACCTGATAATGCCGCTTTTTCACTGTAACGTTCTCGCTCGGGTGTAACGAAACCCGAATTAAACGTCGAGTTAAACTGTAGTCAATGAAAACAAGGTCGCAGTAAGATTAACCATTTACTGTTCACTCTTCACATTAACGTATGGTGAAAATTGTTGATAAAACAATACAAGATTGGTACAGTTTGTTTCCTTCTAAATATCACATTTACATCGTGAATACTTGCAAAGGTAAAACTACAATAACTACATTACATTAAAGTGCAGCATACAGTCAGAATCTACCTGCTCCATTGACTGCTTTAAATACACTTCAACACAAACTATCCCGACTCTTTAACTAATGAAAACATAAACCTTATCGACCGTCGTTACTTTTAACAGAATCAGCGTTAACATTTTAATTCAACATATCGATTATCTCATGACTTACAGCGTTGCTTTCACTGTGTCTCTGGTGCATAGAGAACAACCTTAACTTGCGCTGAACTGCCACATGTGAGCGCCCCCCACCCTTGCGTTTATCCCAAACCGGTATTTTCCCACAAGACGCGGCGAAATTGGATGTGACGTCATCGCAGCCGCGATATATTACAGACAAATGAATTTACTTAAACAATCCTAACTTTAACTAAAAAATGCTAACAAATGAATTACTAAGCGAAAATATTATAAACTAAATAACTGCCATAAAGGCAGCACATAGACTGAGTCAGTAAGTATTCTTGTCATGATCTTCCTGTTGATAAATTAAAACTTTCTGTAATTGGGAAAGGCATGTTTATTTCACTTCTTTGTTATCTGGAAGTTTTTAAATTGGGCAAAGCGTGAAAAGAATTAATTCATTATAGTTATATAAATAAATACTGTATACATTACTATATAAGTGTATCATATTTCCTCCAGAATTCAAACTGTACACTGGTATCTCCACACATTCATCCCTTAAAGACAAACCTAATTTCTAAATATTTAGATTCCTGTTAAGAAATATATCAATTTAAATGTTCAGCAACAAGAGACTAAATATCTTGCATTTACTAATGAATTTGTTTAATTACATTTGAGAACCTTATTAAATGCAGGGAAATCAATGTAATGTTTACATGCTGAAAAGAAGCACAGCCTCATAAGTTATGGCCTGGCCAGGACTAGCAGTAGGGTGGCAGAACTGAAATTGAACAGATGTACCTTAATGCCAAGTCAAGTGGAAACAAATACCTAGCCTTCAAAGTCTTACAATAAAAGGCAGCTACCCAGAATAAAAGGGTAGGGCCCCTGATCCAAGACAAGTTACTGGAGTGAAGCCCAAAGATGTTTGCAATCAATGACAGAGGGAGCAGCTGGAGACACAGAAGACTCATAGATTGTTCGTGGATCTCAGAATGCAATTTTTTAAAAACTGTTTAAAAGAAAAATCTGAAATAGCTTCCTGAACCTTCCTTGCCTAGAATTCACTTCCTGAGAGCTTTGACCTTTAGGCTTTAGGTTAATACTATAGTTGTGTTTCAATGATGACATCCAAAACCAATCTGTCTAAAAACCTGTAGGATTCAGGCGGTGGCTTCCTGCCACCAGCCATTTAAGGTTGGTCCAGAAGAAAAGCTGGAGATTAATTTTCTAATATAAATCACTCTCTAGGCCTGACTTACACTGGAGGAGGTTTTTATCAGTGTACACTAATTTTAGTAGGTCTGAGCTTGGTTGGTATGTGTAGAACCAATTCCATGTTTGGTCTGTTTCCATAACAGTTCTGCTTCTCTGGTACAAACATTAGGTATTTGTTTACAGAATCAGGAGCTCTGCTTCTGTTTTGGTGCCAAAGCCCAAATTAAGATTTGATGCCTTATGCAACTTGCCTAATGTCACAAATATTTTGCAGCTTTATCTATCCCTCCTTGTTCTTTTTAATCACAGTGTACATATTAGGAAAATATTAGTCTGCAGTAAATATGTTGTCAAAACTATGGTATCTAAGTGACCTCAGTCTTTTAAAATCTAAGAACCATGTTAGAAGAAAGAATTTATCTGAGTCACACAGTTTAACAGTTCTGTTTTAAATTAAAATCTCAGTATGATGTGCATGTAAAGCTACAATGGTATTTGCATCCACATGAAGGACATTGGGGGAATCCTGGATGGAATTTACAACTACGTTAAGTTACATAAAATTACACTGCAAAATAAAAATAGTTCAGTTTCAACTGAAAAGCCGATGTCACAAACCAGAAATTTAACAGTCATTGAAGCTTAGAGGTTCAATGAAAAATGTTACTGTCATGAGAAGGCATTTATAGTATGACCAATTATATTGACCTGGAACATGAAAGGAGAATAGCAAAGAGAATTACTGCTTATCTACGCAGTAAAGAAATCAAGACATTGCTGGTGGAAATAATTAACATATGAATGTCCGTAGGTTTGCAACCTTTGTTAATGGAATGAACTGTCAATGAACTGACATAAACATCAACTGTTTCTGAATAATTCTGCCCCAAAAGTAAATTAGTCTTAATTACTGCCAAACAATCTGTCTGTTCCTGAAAAAATCAATCTTGTTTGGGAAGTCTAAATCACTAGTAATTTTTTTTTTAAAAATGAATGTTTCTTATATAAAAACACTTCTGATAATACTTAAGTTTCAACTTTTATCTTATATGCATTTAATCCTATAAAGTAAAACCAAGGTGACATAAGTGACAACAAAGTTTTGGTCAGAGCCTTCTATGCTCATTTTGACTGCGAAAACATGGAAGTACCTTCACAAACTCTTACAGACCCTGACAAATTTGTGATTTCAGTCTCAGGACAACATAAGAGTGTCCAGAAGGGTGAACCCACAGAAAGCCTGGCCCAGACAGAGAGCCTGGCCAAGTACAGAAGACCAGCGCAAGGCCGATGGCTGGAGTGTTCACCAATATCTTTAACCTCTTGCTTTTGGCTGTCTGTGGCACCCATCAGCTTTAAGAAAGGCTTTCTCAGTGACTATTATCCTGTAGCACTTACATTCTTGGTGATGAAGTACTTGAGAGTTTGGTTATGAAACTTATCAACTCTTTTCCTGAGGAGCAACTTGGATCCACTCCATTTTATCTACTGTCACAACAGACCAACAGCAGATGCCATTTCATTGGCTCTTCACTCAACCCTCAAACATCTGGACAGTGAAGATGCATGCATCAGAATGAGTTTTATCGACTACAGCTCAGCATTCAATGCTATCATCCTCTCAAAACTTATCAATAAGCTCCAACACCAAGGCCTCAACACTTCCTTTTGCAACTGGATCCTTGTTTTCCTCACTTGCAGAACCCTGTCAGTCCAGATTGGCAATAGCATCTCCTTCACAATCACCATCAGCACAGGTGTATCTCAAGGCTGTATGTTTAGCTCCCTGCTCTACTCGCTTTATATTTATGAGTGTGGAGCTCCAATGCCATATTTAAATTTTCTGACGACAGCACTGTGGTTGGCCAAGTCAAAGGTGCTGATGAATCAGCATTTAGGAGAGAGACTGAAAGTCTGGCTAAATGGTGGCACAACAACAACCTCTCAGTCAATGTCACCAAAACTGAAGAGCTAATTATTGACTACAGGATACAACCATAGGTCCATGAGTTAGTTCTCATCAGGAGATCAGAGGTGGACAAGATTAGCATTTTTAAATTCCTCATCTTCACTATCTCAGAGGATTTGTCATGGCTCCAGCATGTGACTGCCATTACAAAGAAGACATGGAAGCACCTCGGCTTTCTTAGAAGTTTGTGAAGATTTGGCATGTCATCTAAAACTTCGACCAACTTCCATAGGTGCATGGTGGAGAGTATACTGACTGGTTGCACCATGGCCTGGTATGAAAACACCAATGTCCTTGACTGGAAAAGCCTACAAAAAGTAGTGGATACAGCCCAGTCCTACACAGGTAAAGCCCTCCCCACCAACTGAACACATCTACAAGGTACACTATTGCAGGAAAGCAGCATCCATCATCAAGGGGCCTCACCACCAAGACCATGCTCTCTTCTTGAAACTGCCATCAGGAAAAAGGTCCCACATCACCAGGTTCAGCAACAGTTATTACCTCTCAACCATCAGGCTCCTGAACCAGAGGAAAAACTTTACTCAACTTCACTCACACCAACACTGAAATATTTCCACAACCTATGGACTCACTTTCAAAGACTGTACAACTCATGTTCTCGATACTTATTGCTTATATACTTATGATTATTATATTTTGGTTCTTTTACTCTTTTGTATTTGCACAGTTTGTGGTCTTTGTCACATTGGTTGTCTGTCTGTCTCTGTTGTGTGGGGTTCTTCATTGACTGTTGCGTTTCTTTGTAGTTACTGTGAATATCCACAAGAAAGTGAATCTCACGGCAGTATAAAATGACATATTGTATGTATACTTTGATAATAAATTTACTTTGAACTTTTTGAACTTATCCTTGTTCTTGGTGAAGTGTTTAAAAGGTTAGAAAGAATTTCCTACTTTTTGGTTTGCTGTTGTTGAGAATTCCTCAAAATGACTGGCTATTTGGCTTTTATTCTGTTGCCTGATTGCATACCATTTGGTGAACAACTGAGAGCCATGGCAAAAAATGATACTGAGAGGGGAAAAATCCAGACAGATGCTCTGGATCTACCTGGGCAAATTTCTCCAAAGAGTATATCAGGCAGCATTACTACAGCACTGACCTCAACATCATAGTGAACCACAATCATTGCATTTCATAAATATTTAATTGACTGCAAAGCACTTAGGAATTCCTGGATGTCATTAAACATTTTTTATAAAAGCAATATTTCCTATACAGTTTTCCCAGTCTGAGCTATCAGATAAGTGTTTTCTTAATACATGTTTTGTTGGCCAACTAAATTGCTGTACTTCCGTGTTCACTTGGAGAACTAATACGAATTGACAAAGTAAATAATGTGGTGAATTGATGATCTAATGATGAGGAGCTCAATGTTGCAACAGAAACGTAATACAATTTCCTGGTCTGCTGGAGACTGCCTGAGGTCACTATATGAAACTGTCTAAGATTTATGATTAAACAATGAATGCACTTGGAGCAATTTGACAAAAATATTTTGTGCAGAAGAACCCTCATAGAGGCTTTGTGTAACAACAATGTCTTCTGTGCATCAGTTCCCCCTATAAAAGAGGAAAAGTACCTTGATGTTCTTTAGCTTGACTAGAAAAGTAAAAGCTGCCTAATACAAAATAATCCAAGTGTTTGAGTATTTCAGACGTCCAAAAACATTTCAAAAAATCATTTATTTTTAAATTTGATCAAATTAAAACAAAAGGTATTATATAGTTAAGAATTCTAGCTTATCTTATATTTAATGGAAATATAAGTGAAAAGTGACAGCATCTCGACTTCTCACATTGGCACCATCTAGATATAATGTACACAATAAATACCATACTGTCTGTGGATAGATTTTTTTGAAGGTTCAGCCATTGGTTTCAGTACAACAAAACACACAAAGCAATGATCCAGTCTCCCTTCACCATGGGAGCCAAAAGGCACTCATGAGTGGAATATGAGTGAAATACAAAGCAGTCATTAACCATAAACGTTCAGAAAATATTTAGAATTCAGGCTCTTTGCATTGAAATTGGTGATTTATCGCAACTGTGTGTAATTCATGCACATATATTGATAAATGAAATTTGCACATCCTCTAAATTACTGTTAATTGCCAAGCATAGAATCTTAAAGTCAAGCAACATTTTTCTTAATCTAAGGTTCAGGAGATGCTTCTGTTACGTCAATAGTAAAATTCACAGCTGCCACAGCTTAGAGTCTCACTCTACTTCATGGAGCTTAAAATTTCAAAAGCAGAAAATTAGTGTACCATTGAAACTGTAAAGGAAAATGTCTACAAAGCTGAAGGCCTAGAATCTGGGGGAAAATAATGATATATGGTACCATAAAAATGTATATTGAATTGATGTTGAATACATTGTATTATAATGGGTTGATAAGCTGCTTTGACAATGGCACGCTTCACAATAGAATAATCCACAGATCATTTTGAAATGTCCCATTGAATCTACAATATTTTTTTGAGTAAAATATGGAAAATGAATACAAAATTTCAATTTGGCAAAAAATCAGAAGTCTGTTAATCTGCTTTTCCAGGTCCATTATGAATGCCTTAAGGATTTCTATTGCTACCGCTATTTGGCCTCTTTGCATCCTTCCAAGTTTCTCACAGTTCAATACAAATCAGTTATATCTCCCTTCAGACTAAAAATAAACCCAGCTGAACTAACCTGTCTTTGCAGTTAAAATTCTCTGATCCTGGCAATATCCGTAAAGAGCATGACAAACTCAAACTAGATCATTAGAGGAGGCACAAGGAACTACAGATGCTGGAATCTGGAGCTACAATCTGCTGGAAGAACTCAGCAAATTGAGCAGAGTCTGTGGGGACAGGAAGTATCCTGACACAGGGTTTTGATATGAAACATCAATTCCTTTCTCAATACTGATACTACTTGACCTACTTGAGTTCCTCCTGCGGATTGTTGGTTGCTAACTAATTAATGCTCTAGTCTTAATCAACTGTGAAGAGTCTGAAATTGTTTGAGATTGAATTAAGGCAGGGCCGATCATTACAGCAAGAGAATATGTGAACACTAAGTAGTGCTGCTGCTGTTGTTGTTCCTCGTGTGGTAACTTTGCCATTTCTTTAGCATTTGTCTGCTTTTTTTTAAAGGCAGAGTTGGTAGCTCGACACACAACCCAGCACAATGGAAGGTATGCAAGGAGCTGGTGGGATTTGAACCCAACACCAATTGCCTCAAAGTCAAGTGCGGATGCCACTACAACATCGGCCAGCTGAATAGCACGGGTCGGGGTTCATTTGTTGACCTTACTGTAGCTTGATTGATAAATTTGTTCTGGAATCTTGATTTAATGTTGATTTTATTTTGGCAGTGTGGAACACATTTCATGTCATATAAGATAGTGATAATAAACCTGATTCTGAGAACCAAAAATGTGGCATGTCACATGCAATATAACATCATTAAAAATCTTATCCACTCCTCTAACCTGCTACAGAGGTAATCAAACAAATGAGGCAATATTTGATCACACCTATGGTCTATTCTATCAAATTGCATATGGTAGCAAGGCACCTGTTAGATGCATGATGACCTTGCAGATCTGGTATTGTACTGGAATCAAAGAAGCAGGTGGTTCATCACCAGCAGCCCCCCTTTTGTTTGATAACTAATACTCTCTACTCAGAAATGCGGTATCATTCTGGTTCATTTATTCTTTATTCGCTCCAAGGCCAAGATGTCCTTCCGACAATATGGTTTTGAGAACTTCTCTTTGAACTTGAGATATGTTCTTATCTGAACCTTGTGAAGCACCTTAATCATTTCTATCCCTCTGTGTGCCAGCATTTTAAATATAAAGTCCAGCAGTACAGTAGCTTTTTGACCATTTTCTGTACGTTTCCATTCCATTTTAATGATCTTTGGTCCATCACTACGTACTTCTAGCTTTTAATTATTTGTTATAACTCTAGATCAAAAGTTATGATACAAAATTGCCGATATTGTCACTGTTCTTTTCCCATTCACTGGATTAATAACATTTTATGCTTCATCTATATTTCCATAATATTATTCATTTTTATGTAACATGCTGCGATCCATTGTCACCTCTGCAAGATTCCAAAATTCCAAATAACAGTGATAGTCAAATTCTGCTCAATATAAAAATGTTATTCAGTACTTTTCCTACTATAATTCTACATTTTCTACAGCTGATTTAACAAACTCATATCAGTTATTTGGCTTGTTAAGTGCTTTGAAAAGTGTTAAAGGATTGTTGAAATAGCTTTATTATGAGTGCCCCTGTTTCTTATTAACTTTATCAAAATTGCCTTATCAGGAATCACACGTTTCATTAGTACTTCATTACTTTGACAATACAATAAGATACTTATTCCTTTCTTCAAGAAAACAAATGTTTTTTTTTTACCATATTAGAAACACACATGGATTATAGAAAATATAAAATGACAAAAAATATTCTTGCGTCTTGTTCCATCAAGTAGTCAAGATTTTTCATGCAACAATAAACCATGCTCCAGGGAGAAGAAGTTGGTGCCAATGATCCAGTAAAAGCAAAGAAGCTTCTGGAAAAAAATTAGGCAATCCCTGATGAATTTCTGATGAGTTCTTGATGCCCTTGGTGCAATGAACCAAAATAATTCAATGAAGTTTAAAATTTTTATTTCTTTCTATCATAATTTTATTTCTAAAAGTTTTAAATAATAAATTATTTAGTGGTCTCTAATTGTTAGGTTTTTATTCCATAGAACCATAGAACATTACAGCACAGAAACAGGCCCTTTGGCCCTTCTTGGCTATGCTGAACCATTTTTCTGCCTAGTCCCACTGACCTGCACCTGGACCATATCCCTCCATACCCCTCTCATCCATATACCTGTCCAAGTTTTTCTTAAATGTTAAAAGTGAGCCTGCATTTACCACTTCATCTGGCAGCTCATTCCATACTCCCACCACTCTCTGTGTGAAGAAATCCCCCCCTAAAGTTCCCTTTAAACTTTTCTCCTTCACCCTTAACCCATGTCCTCTGGTTTTTTTCTCCCCTAGCCTCAGTGGAAAAAGCCTGCTTGCATTCACTCTATCTATACCCATCATAATTTTATATACCTCTATCAAATCTCCCCTCATTCTTCTACGGTCCAGGGAATAAAGTCCTAACCTATTCAAACTTTCTCTGTAACTCAGTTTCTCAAGTCCTGGCAACATCCTTGTAAACCTTCTCTGCAATCTTTCAACCTTATTAATATCCTTCCTGTAATTAGGTGACCAAAACTGCACACAATACTCCAAATTCGGCCTCACCATAATATTCCAACTTTTATACTCAGTACTTCGATTTATAAAGGCCAATGTATCAAAAGCTCTCTTTACGACCCTATCTACCTGTGACACCACTTTTAGGGAATTATGTATCTGTACTCCCAGATCCCTCTGCTCTACTGCACTCCTCAGTACCCTACCATTTACCTTGTATGCTCTACCTTGGTTTGTCCTTCCAAAGTGCAATACCTTATACTTGTTTGCATTAAACTCCATCTGCCATTTTTCAGCCCATTTTTCCAGCTGATCCAAATCCCTCTGCAAGCTTTGAAAACCTTCCTCACTGTCCACTACATCTCCAATCTTTGTATCATTAGCAAATTTGCGGATCCAATTTACCACACTATCATCCGGATCATTGATATAGATGACACATAACAATGGACCCAGCACTGATCCCTGTGGCACACAACTAGTCACAGGCCTCCACTCAGAGTAGCAATCCTCCACTACCACTCTCTGGCTTCTTCCATTGAGCCAATGTCTAATCCAATTTACTACCTCACCATGTATACCTACTGACTGAATCTTCCTAACTAACCTCCCATGTGGGACCTTGTCAAAGGCCTTACTGAAGTCCATGTAGACGACATCCATTGCCTTCCCTTCATCCACTTTCCTTGTAACCTCCTCGAAAAACTCTAATAGATTTGTTAAACATGACCTACCACGCACAAAGCCGTGTTGACTCGCCCTAATAAGTCCTTGTCTATCTAAATACTTGTAGATCCTATCTCTTAGTACTCCTTCCAATAATTTACCTACTACTGACGTCAAACTTACCGGCCTATAATTTCCCAGATTACTTTTAGAGCCTTTTTTAAACAACGGAAGAACATGAGCTATCCTCCAATCCTCCAACACCTCGCCGGTAGATACCGACATTTTAAATATATCTGCCAGGGCCCCTGCAATTTCAACACCAGTCTCCTTCAAGGTCCAAGGGAATACCCTGTCAGGTCCTGGGGATTTATCTACTCTGATTTGCCTCAAGACACAAACATCTCTTCCTCTTCAATCTGTATAGGTTCCATGACCTCACTACCTGTTTGTCTTATTTCCATATACTCCATACCAGTTTCCTTAGTAAATACAGATGCAAAAAACCCATTTAAGATCTTCCCCATTTCTTTTGGTTCCATACATAGCCAACCACTCTGATCTTCAAGAGGACCAATTTTATCCCTTACTATCCTTTTGCTCGAGACCCCATGTGCGACCGAGGCGCTAAGGGTTCAGACGACAATGATCCTTTTGCTCTTAATATACCTGTAGAAGCTCTTAGGATTATCCTTTACCTTAACTGCCAAAGCAACCTCATGTCTTCTTTTAGCCCTCCTGATTTCTTTCTTAAGTTTTTTTTTGCACTTTTTATACTCCTTAAGCACCTTATTTGCTCCTTGTTGCCTATACACATTATAAATCTCTCTCTTCTTCTTTATCAGAGTTCCAATATCCCTCGAGAACCAAGGTTCCTTATTCTTATTCACTTTGCCTTTAAACCTGATGGGAGCATACAAACTCTGCACTCTCAAAATTTCTCCTTTGAAGGCCTCCCACTTACCAATCACATCCTTGCCAGAGAACAACCTGACACAATCCACGCTTTTTAGATCTTTTCTCATTTCTTCAAATTTGGCCTTTTTCCAGTTTAGAACCTCAACCTGAGGACCAGATCTATCTTTATCCATGATCAAGTTGAAACCAATGGTGTTGTGATCACTGGAACCAAAGTGTTCCCCTACACACACTTCTGTCACCTGTCCTAACTCGTTTCCTAATAGATCTAATATTGCATCCTCTCTAGTTGGTACCTCTATATATTGATTTAGAAAACTTTCCTGAACACATTTTACAAACTCTAACCCGTCTAGACCTTTAAAAGTATGGGAGTCCCAATCAACATGTGAAAAATTAAAATCCCCTACTATCAGAACTTTATGTTTCCTGCAGTTGTCTGTTATCTCTCTGCAGATTTGCTCCTCTAGTTCTCACTGACTAGGTGGTCTATAATACAATCCAATTAATGTGGTCATACCTTTCCTATTTCTCAGCTCCACCCATATGGCCTCAGTAGACAAGCCCTCTAATCTGTCCTGCCTGAGCACTGCTGTAACGTTTTCCCTGACTAGCAATGCCACCTCCCTCCCCCAACCTTCATCCCTCTGCCTCTATCACATCTGAAACATCTAAACCTGGAACATTAAGCTGCCAGTCCTGCCCCTCCTGTAGCCAAGTTTCACTAATGGTTATAATATCATAATTCCACGTGTCAATCCACACCCTCAGCTCGTCTGCCTTCCCCACAATACTCCTCGCATTGAAATAGACACACCTCAGAAGATTATTACCACCACACACAAACCTTCTATTTGTGACTTTGCCTAAACTTTTAACATCTGTTATTTTCACCTCTCCTCCAATATCTGCTCCATCATTCTGGTTCCCACCCCCTTGCAAATCTAGTTTAAACCCTCCCCAATAGCACTAACAAACCTCCGTGCAAGGATATTGGTCCCCCTGTAGTTCAGGTGTAACCCGTCTCTCTTGTACAGGTCCCACCTGCCCCAGAAAAGGTCCCAATGATCCTGAAATCTGAAACCCTGCCCCCTACACCAGTTCCTCAGCCACGTGTTCATCCTCCAGAGCATCCTACTCTTACCCTCACTGGCACGTGGCACAGGTAGCAATCCCGAGATTACCACCCTTGATGTCCTGCTTTTTAACTTCCTACCAAGCTCTCTATACTCACTCTTCAGGACCTCCTCACTCTTTCTTCCTACGTCATTGGTACCGATGTGTACCATGACATCTGGCTGCTCACCCTCCCACTTCAGAATGCTGTGCACGTGATCAGAGACATCCCTGACCCTGGCACCCGGGAGGCAATAAACCATCCGGGAGTCTCTGTCACGACCACAGAACCTCCTGTCTGTACCTCTAACTATCGAGTCCCCTATCACTACCGCTCTCCTCTTCTTCCACCCTCCCTTCTGCACTGCAGAACCAGACTCAGTGCCAGAGATCTGGTTGCCGCAGCTTGTCCCAGGTAAATCATCGCCCCAACCCAAACAGCATCCAGATTGGTATACTTGTTGTTGAGGGGAATGGCCACAGGGGAGCCCTGCTCTGCCTGCCCTTTCCCCTTCCCTCGCCTGACGGTAACCCAATTACCTGCGCCCTGCTCCTTTGGCATAACTACCTCCCTGAAGCTACTATCTATAAACTCCTCATTCTCTTGAATGATCCAGAGGTCATCCAGCTCCTGCTCCAGTTCCCTAACATGGTTTGTTAGGAGCTGCAGCTGGATGCACTTCTTGCAGGTGTCGTTGTCAGGGACACGGGAGATCTCCCTGACTTCCCACATCCTGCAAGAGGAGCATTCCAACATCCTACCTGGCATTCTCTCTAAACTTACTAGTTGAAAAAGAAATCGAAATGAGAAAAAAAACAACTCACCAGAACCTACCCTCGCCTCTGCCTGTTCACGCCGAATCCTGTTGGCCCAAAGTTGTCCCACTCTGCTCCTTCTCACTCCGCTGCCCGCTCTCAAAGCTCCCCACTGGATATGGTGGTCGCCTTTTTAAACCTTTGGTGCTCTACGTCACGCACCTGCGCAGTCTAGCCTCTTTTCCCCGATCAGGTAAAACAAAATGGCTTCTCTCTGAGATTCCTTACTCCTTCACTCTCAGCACTTGCTCCGATTCACGGTCACAATTTTTCTTTTACTGTAGGACCACTGTGATTTGTGGCTCAGTATCGAAGCATTGGAAGACATCTCCTGAGAACTATGATGTGAATGCGCTGTACACTGTAGACCTGATGGAACCGTGTTTCCATGCTGTTTGGAAGTATGACTGAGTCATCCTGTCAAGCGTATGAAGTATCGTCTGCTTCACTGACAGTCTCACAAGTTCTTGAGCTTCATAATAAATGCAAAGCACATGCAATCAGTATTTCATGTTGACAATAGATGTTCCCAAAATTTAATTAGAATCTATTGAACAAAATTTAACATGTGCAGGCCAGTGGAATGAATAGACGGGCAAGCCTAAGGCATTTCAGCAACAAAAAGCACTTCAAAGGAGAAATATAGGCCAGCACAAATGTTTGATGTATCTGCCAGCCACATAGTTTGTGGCACCTCCCATGCTAGACTATAATGCCACAATATATAGTGTACTTAATGCAGAACTGTAGTCTCTGTAATTACACGCTTTCTGTTACTCTTTTGGTAATCAGACACTTTCCCTATGTCACCATTCTCAGAGAAAATGGAGAGATGAACTCAAAGTCTCTCAGTGTGATTCAGAAATGGTTAGTGCCCTAGTACGTTAAAATTAAATTAAAAACCTTTTCTGCTTACAAAGAAAGGCATTATATTGAAAATATTACTTTAAGTGGAGGAAAAAATATACATGGTCTCAGTTTCCCAGTGAACTCAGTGCTTTTAAGCACAGGTTTGAAAGGGAGACTAGCACTGCACTGTACAAACACCCCCAACATTCGGTGACCCTGTGAAGTCTACCTCAGAGGCAATGTCAGAACATCCCTTAAAACAAATGACTCTGAAGTTGTAAGTGGCTGGATAATGAAAGCACATGCTGACCAACTGGCTGGAGTGTTCAAGGACATCTTCAGCCTCTCAATGGTTCAATTTAATGTCAGAGAGTGTATACAGTATACAACCTGAAATCCCTACTCTGTGCAGACAACCGCAAAAAAGAGAGAAAAATAAACAAAAATATGAATGAGTTCTCTCCCTCCCCCCCCCCACTTGTTCCAGCAAAAAGCATCAGCCTCCCCACCATCCACCATGCAAACAATAGTAAATCCCCAAAGACCATAATCTATAGTCCATTAAAAATTACTGTTCATCCTAATACCTTGATATCTTGGCAGGCCCTCTCTCTCACTAATGAGGGAGAGAGAGAGATTGCTCCTACAACAATGAGACAGGAGACCAAAAAGCTCGCTGTTTCAATGTTACAGTCTGGAGCATCACATATTTCGAGTGCCCACAACTCGAGAATCAGCAAACTCTCTGTCACTATCGAGAGAGAGAGAGAGAGGTTGCCCAAGTGCAGAGGCCTCTAGCAGCTGCTCCTGCTCGCTTGATGTTTCAATCTCCTGCTACTCTTCAGTCAGTGACATCAGTGAGGAACTAGGTCATCCTCAGGGCTGAACCCCGAAGGCACATGTCTTCCAATCCACACCTGGAGATACCAAAACGTAGGCTGCTTGGCGAGTTCTGAAGAGCGAGAACCCACCGTCTATGAAGAACATAGCTTGAGCACAGCCGTAGATCATGGAGTCCAACAGGACCCCAACAACCTTGAAAAGAAGTAAACAGGGATGAGAACAGAAGATTTAAACTGTTTCTCGGATGAACACAAAGAAAATGCCCAGGTCTGCAAAAACCTCTGGTGCCATCTTTAGCTCATATAGGGGGCAGTAGTAGGCCATTTGGCCCATCAAGTCTGCTCCACCATTCAATCATGGGTTGACCCAATTCTTCCAGTCATCCCCACTCCCCTGTCTTCTCCCCATACCCTTTGATGCCCTGACTAATCAAGAACCTATCTATCTTTGCCTTAAATACACCCAGTGACTTGGCCTCCACAGCCACTCGGGGCAACAAATTGCACAGATTTACCACCCTCTGACTAAAGGAATTTCTCCGCATCTTTGTTCACAAGAGCAGCAACCATACTGGTATCCAAGTAAGAAGAGTGAGCTACCTCGGGAGTTATTGCCCTCATATCTAGAGTTATGGAATGGAACAGTCCAGCACTGAAACAGGCTTTTCAGTCCATCTATTCCATGTCAAACTAATATTCTGCCTTGTCCTTTTGACCAGCACCATCTATAGCCCTCTATTCCCCTCCTATCTATGTACTTATGCAAATTTCTCTTAAATGTTGAAAATGCACCTGCGTCCATCACTTCCATTGGCAGCTTGTCCCATACTCTCACCACTTTCTGTTCCTCCTCATGTTCTCTATTTGCCATAGTGAAGTAATATGAGAGGATAGAATTAGTTTCTCCCTGAGATGGGCCCGCTGCTATTTGTCTACCAACATGTGTCTACTTCAGACACAATCTCTCAGGCTCTCCTGTCTGGAGCACCTAGACAACCACAAAATACTTGTCAGGCTGCTGTTTATTAATTATAGCTCCGCATTCAACACGATCATCTCCTCAGTACTAGTCAACTTGCTTCAAAATCTGGGCATGCGTGGCTTCCTCTGCAGCTGAATCCTTGACTTTCTTATCAGATCACAGTCAGTGTGGATCAGTAATAACGCCTCATCATGGTTGATAATCATCACAGGCACACCTCAAGGACACGTGCACTTCTCAACACTCTCTACACTCATGACTGTGTGGCTAGTCACAGCTCCAAAGCCATTTATAAATGCACTGCTGATACCACTGTTGCTGGTAAAATCGCAAAAGGTGACAAGGAAGCACAGAGGAGGGAGTGAGATCGGCTAGTTGAGTGTTCCAACAACCTTGCACTCAACATCAGCAAGACCATGGAATTAATTGTAAAACGTAAGAAGGGGAATTCAGAACACATAACAGTCCTTACTGAGGGGTCGCCAGTGGAAAAGGAGAGCAGCTTCAAGTTCATGAGCATTAACATCTCAGAGGATCTATCCTGGACACCACACATTGATGTAATCATGAAGAAGGCACACCAGTGGCTCCATTTCATTAAGGGTTTAAGGAGATTTGGTGTGCCACCAAAGACCCTTATAAATTTCAATATATATATGATGGAGGCTCTAATGCACAGCAGGGTTGTAGCCTCAGCCAGATCTATCATGGGCACAACCCTCCCCACCACTGAAGACATCTTGAAGGATATGTTTTTGGATACCAGTATGATTGAAGCTCTTTTGAAGCAGATTGGGTCCACAGACCATAGCAGTAAGTGGTGGGAAGACATCGTGAAGACAACTGGTGCCTCAAGAAGGCAGCACCCATTACTAAGGATCGTCACCAAATGACATATGCCCTCTTCTCATTACCATCATCAGAGAGAAAGTACAGGAGCCTGAAGACCCATACTCAATGATTTTGGAACAGTTTCCTAAATGTCTGTGCCATCTGATGAACTCATGACCACTTCCTCGTTATTCCTTTGTTTTGCACTATTTATTTACATTTGTAATTTTGAGTAATCTTAATTACTTGCACTGCACTGCTACTGTAGAACAGGAAGTTTCACTTTGTCTAAGTCAGTGATAACAATTCTAACTCTTGAGTTCATCAGTATTTGTTCCTGAGTGAAAATCATGAACTCTTTCTTTTTTGCTCTATTCCTCTTTTGCAATCCATTTATGTAGTTATTGTAACTTACAATAACCACAGTACACTGTAGTGCTGCCACAAAACAACAAAACTTCACTGTTAATGTCAGTGACAACAAACCCGAGTCTAATTCCGATTCTGATATTGTCTCAGAGCGCCCTCTGGGGGCATGCAAAATGTCAAACAATAAGGTGTATACTATACAATGTTTTAATTCATTCTTGGGACGTGGGTATTCTTAATTTGTCCAGTATTTATTGCACATCCTTGGATGCCCTTGAAAAGATGGTGAAAGAGGACCTACTTGTCAAACTACCTGAGACCATTTGGTGCAAATTTCACTTGAGACTGTTATTACCCATGCTTTGCTTCAGTGACAGTAGATTGTCTATGTTAAGGCAATGAAAGTCAACATGCTGTGAATAAAGTATCTTTCATAATTATTATTTTATTCAGTTATTATTTTGATTATTTGATTCTTCGTGAAGATAAGTGGACCTAAAACTTAGAATATATTGCAATAACATATAGTAAGCCCTTCTGTATATTCCTCACTTTTCCTATTTCTTCTAATATGGGGCATGATGAATTAAAATCTCACACGTAGGATCCAAAATAATTTCCCATTTGATAGCATGTAAATGTGAAGTAGGTTTACATAATCTTTAGAACCAGTGCTCTTTTCCAAAATGATACTGCTGCAACAAGACGTTAGTCAATCTTAAATTTGCTCAAAATGCCGGAGTAGATGAGGAAAAACAGTGCCAAACTTTACAAAGGTTCTCAGTGACGTCACTTACAAAGCATAATCACATGGTGACAGGGTGGTGCTTTTGGCACATTCATATTTTTATGCCCATTCCATGATTTGGGTAAGTTGAATCCAGCATTTCTAAGTTGTATATGGCTTAATGCTGGTGGGGGTCGGGGATGTGAGTATGATGGGATTTCATTTAGACAAGTTGGATAAATGTGTAAATGAATGACAGATACTGTATAACATGGATGAATGTGAGGCTATTTGCTTTGTTTCTATAAACAGAAAAGTAGATTATTATCTGAACCGTGATGGACTGGGAAAAGGAAGGTGAAGCAGGTCATGGATGGCATTTTACACCAGCTTCTGCAATCAAGCACTCAGCTGCATCAAGCAATTAGGAAGGCAAACGTTACATTGTATTCCATTGCAGAGCATCTGAATATTGGAATGACAGCAATAAACAATCTGCTGGAGAACTCTGTGGGAGAAAAGAAATTGTCAGTGTTTCAGGTTAAAACTCCCACAGTGCAGCTCACACCACTGAGTTCCTCCAGAAGATTGTTAGTTACTCCGGATTCCAATATCTACAGTCTCTTGTCTCTTCATAGTAAAGAGGATATCTTGCTGCAGCTGTACAGAGCCTTGGTGATACCCCATCTCAATTTGTGTGCAGCTCTGGTCTCTTTATCTGAGGAAAGATGTACTTTGCATGAACAGAGTGCAACAAAGAATAAATAAATGAAATCCTGGATGACAGTTCGAAGAGAAGAGATATTGGATAGATTAGGCCTACACTTGTACCAGTTTATTAGAATCAGAGGAAATTTCACCTTAGGGAGTTCTCATGCAGGATTCCCTGAAGGTTAACTTGCAGGTTGAGTCGGTGGAGAGGAAGGTAAATACAATGTTAGCATTCACTTCAAGATGACTAGAATATAAAGTTGAGAATTTATAAAGCACTGGTGAGGCCTCTCTTGGAGCTTTGTGAGCAATTTTGGGCCCCTTATCTAAGAAATGATGTACTAACATTGGAGAGGGTTCAAAGGAGTTTCCCAAAAATGATTCTGGGATTGAGAAGCTTGTCAAATGAAGAGCAATTGATGGCTCTGGGCCTGTACTCACCGGAATTCAGAAGAATGAAGGTGACCTCATTAAAACCTATCAAGTGTTGAAAGGCCTTAATAGAGTGGATGTGGAGAGGATGTTTCCTATAGTGGAGGAGTCTAAGACCAGAGGATACAGCCTCAAAATAGAGGGTTGTCCTTTTAGAATGGAGATGAAGAGGAATTTCTTCAGCTAGTGAGTGGTGAATCTGTGGAATTTGTTGCCACAGTCAGCTGTGGAGCCCAAGTCAGTGGGTATATTTAAGACAGAGGTTGATGCATTCTGGATTAGTCAGGGCATGAAGGGCTACAAGGAGAAGGCAGGAGATTGGGGCTGAGAGGGAAAGTGAATCATCCATGATGAAATGGCAGAGCAGACTCGATGAGCCAAACAGCTGAATTCTGCTTTTGTATCTTATGGTTTTATGGAAATGAGTACATTTCTGAGAGGACTTGACAGATTAAGCATATAGATAATGTCATCAATGACTGTGGAATTAGAATCAGGAGTCTCAGCTTCAGGAAACACGGTATGCCATGTAGTACCAAGATCATCTAATGCATTGTGAACCTGTGGAACACTTTACCAGAAAGCAGTGGACAAAGAATCATTAAAATATATTCTAGAAGGTGGTAGATATACTGTACTTCTTAATGATAAATGAACCAAAAGGGTATAGAGAAAAGAGTACTGAAATCCAGTGACTGGGACATAGAACCAGTAAAGAAGAAATCATCCCTTTACTTCCTCCTTGTTCAATTTAGATGATTCCTAAGAATTTTCACCTTATCTCCTGAAAACTGCAATTCTATCATTAATCATATGTATTTCGATGTTCAAAATATTTCCACCTTATGTATTTTTCCAGATGATAGCAATGCTCTTCAAAAGTACAGGGTGATGATTGTGCTCATCTGCAAATCAATTTACTTTTCTCCAATAAAAATGTAAAGATATTAGCAGCGTGAAAGATTAAAAAGATGAATTCTGCGGAATACCGAACCAGTACAACTCAGTAAAAGGAAAAAGCTTGTTGTGTGTAATTAAACAACCTTGCTCGATAAGGAGAATGTTGGGTAGTCTAAAATTTAATAGAGGAGCTTACATAAACTAGGGACTAGCTGAAATCCTGCAGAGAAAGATACAGTAGCAAGAATCATAAGAGGTACAAAGAAACGGGTAAGACTTTCAAAGAATCAGAAAGGAAAGGAAAACTGATGAAAAGTCAAGACTAAGAATAATATAGTGATGGTAGAGAAATTAACAGGATTAAAGATGGCTAGATGTCCAGGTCCACCCCAGGATATTATAAGATGAGGAAAACGATGATGCTCCAAAACTTTACATGTTCTTATTTTGGAAATGAAAACTTCCAAAGAGTTAAGTTGAAAGAGATAACTAAAAAAAAATATTGTTGTTAGCATGCTACCATTAAGGAACATAATTATTGAGTAGTTGGACAAATGTAAGTATCACAGTGGTACAGCTAGATGGGCAGCTACCTCTCAAGTCCAGTGACCCACAATCTCTGTGCTGCCTGTGGGGAGGTTTACATTCTCCCCATGGTTGCTTAGGTTTCCTCCAGGTGCTTAAGCATCCTCCCACGTATGAGTGTTGATAGACTAATTGATTACAATAAATTGACCCTATGCGTTGATGGTAGAACCTGTGGGGGGTTGACGGGAACTGGGGAGAATAAAAATGGAATTAGCGGAATCAGATGCCTGATGGTCAGCATAGACTTGGTAATTAAAGGACCTGTTTCTGTGCTGAATGTCTTTATAACCCTAAAATAAAATGCTAACATAGATTTGGAATGAGTGTATGACCAATGGATGTAATTGATGTTTTCTTTTGTTAAAGAGGTAACCCAGTGGGCAAAAAAAGTGTCTATTGATGTTATTAAGTGGAATTTCAGAAGTTATTTGCTAAGACTCGATATGAGCAAATATTAAAATCTATGAAATCTATGGAATTAAATGTAATATCGAGTGTACAGAAACTGGACATGTGTTTGAAAGGGTAGTATATCACAAACTGTCTCCTGGAGATCTACATGGGAGTACTCAGCTTTTCACCACTTTAGTGAATGAAGTACAGACTCGTGTTTAAAGTATTATGTAAATTAGAAGCTGCAGTATAAATTGGATGGGAAAATTGAAAATGCATACTGAAAAATAGGTGAGTGCACAAACTAGAGTTTAATGTGGTAATAAGATAAATTTAATGTATGAGGTCAGCTATTTTGAATCCAAAGATGATAAGGAGCACAGGAATTACAAAATGCCAAGGCACTGAAACTGTGACTGAGCAGAGGTATTTGGGAGTCCATGTACAGAAAGCACTAAAACTCTTGGACGGGTACAAACAAAGCATTAAAATGGTAAATGAAATTGTTGCTTTTGTTTTAAGAAGGTTGTGCTTTTCTGTGCTGCAGTGCTCAATGACTCTGTAAAGCAATAGAAGTTATAATTATATTGAGATTTGGTTTGAATTCATCCGGGCCACTGCAATTCATTCTGTACAAGAATAGGTGTATTTTTTTGTGGGGAGACATTAAGCAGATTCACAATTATTGTACTGGGGCTAGTATTTCAATTATAAGGTCACTGTCAGGAAATGTAGTGGAGGCTTGACCCAGAAGCAGAGTAGTAGTGATGATTTCACAGTAAACTATATTTTACGAATAAACTGCAAAATAACAAGACACGAAGCCACAAAACAAGAGAGAACAGATACTTAAAATGACAAGGCAACAAGGTAACTGAAGGCCAGGAGCAACTGGTTGAGGTGGGCTGGTTCAATGAGTGAAGAAAGGACTGTGGATGAGTGTTGTGTTTAAATAGGCTGCAGTTGATTAGATGGAAATGTGTGGAAGGAGACTACTATTAGCTGGGTGGAGAGTGGGAGGTAACTGCCTGTGCAGGCCTGACAGGACACACTCCTCCTTCGGCCGTCATATGGGGGGCATTGGGAGTGGACCCAAATGCAAGACACAGACACTGATCTACCAGGCTGAGGCATGAGAAGGAAGCAAGGAACGTGGGGAAGAAAGGACGCTGGACATGACACAGGCCAGGGACAAGACAAGGATTCCAGGCCTGGGCTAGGACTTGATGAGGATAGCGGAACCAGGACATGGAGCTGGGAACTAGGAGCCTGGGCTGGACTCCCGAGCCGGAGACTGGACGAGGATCCAGAACCTGGGTCTTGACTCGGGCTCGGACCCCAGAACCAGGCGAGGACATGACGAGGTTACAGGACTGGACGAGAGACTCATGGACAGGGCAAGGGAACCCCAGCACCAGGCTGGGCAAGGTACTCCTGGGATGGGCGAGACATGGCTTGGACAGGACAAGGACCTTGGACATGACTAGGACTGGACGAGACACCAAAGCCTTGACTTGGTCGAGAGAGAGACAGGAACGCAGAGCCTTGGTCGAGAGAGAGACAGGAACGCAGAGCCTTGGTCGAGAGAGAGACAGGAACGCAGAGCCTTGGTCGAGAGAGAGACAGGAACGCAGAGCCTTGGTCGAGGAAGAGACAGGAACGCAGAGCCTTGGTCGAGGAAGAGACAGGAACGCAGAGCCTTGGTCGAGGAAGAGACAGGAACGCAGAGCCTTGGTCGAGGAAGAGACAGGAACGCAGAGCCTTGGTCGAGAGAGAGACAGGAACGCAAAGCCTTGGTCGAGAGAGAGACAGGAACGCAAAGCCTTGGTCGAGAGAGAGACAGGAACGCAGAGCCTTGATCGAGGAAGAACAGGAACGAAGGACACTGAGCCTGGGTCGAGGAAGGACAGGAACGCAGAACACAAAGCCGGGACCCCTCCTTGGGTACAGGACGTAGGGCCGGGACTCATAACACAGAAAGCTGAACATGACGAGACAGTTCCCAACACTAGGTAGCGGCAAAACGGCCAGACATACCCAGCAAAGGCGTGGACACAGAACAGACAGTTCCAAACAGGGCGAGGCTCCAGACACAGGTGAGGCAAGGCTCAAGGCAGAGGCGAGGCGAGGCAAGGCTCCAGGCAGAGGCGAGGTGAGGTGAGGCTCCAGGCAGAAAGGTGAAGAGAAGGGATACAGACAGGGGGTTTGAACAGGAACAATCCAGCAGCCAGAGGCTGAGTCCTGAAGCTATTTATGAGGCCAGATAAACCAGAATCAGCTGCCTGAACAGAAACTGGGGAAACCCGGAAAACCTGGAATAAGGAGCATGGACCAGACCGTGAACCGGAATGCGAATTTCACAGACCGGACCACGACAGGCTCAAGACGACCCGGATGGATCCGATGGCTCTAAGATGAATCTGGACAGTATGTGAGGCCTCTCCTCTGGACCCTATCCTTCCCATTCAACCAAGTACTGCGCACTCCATCCACGTGGATGTGAATCCATCACTAGCGAGCTGTGTACACTGGACCACCTTCCACCATTCTAGGTTCCGGACGTGCAGGCTCAGGTGAGTTGTGTGGTCCATAGACAATGGGTTTGAGGCAGGAGGCAGGACGTGTAGAAGGTAGGTATGATCCTAAGGGATGGTGGCAGCTAGAGAAGGTAAATGACTGGACTGAATGTGATGGGTAATCTTAAATGGACCAATGAACTGGGATGAGAGCTTGCGGGAGTCAGTGTGCAGGGACAGATCCTGTGTGAACAGCCGACTGTCCTCAGGCCAGAGTAGTCTGGCTGGGTACTGATGGTGGTTAGCCTGATGGCAGTAGGCACAGTGGGCAGCTTGGATGGCCCTCATGCCCTCTTCCAAGCATTCTGGCACTGGTGAACCAGGGCCTTGGTGGACGTGTCCTCCACTGTGGGCTCCTCTATGGGGGGGCATAGGGTTGGTAGCCATGAAGGACTTCGAAGTGTGATATACATACCTGTGCAAAGGAGGTGTGTCGATTGCGGGACAGTTTGGCCCAGTACAGATACTCCATAACTTCCATGTGGAAGGGTTAGAGGCAGCAAAGCATTGCACTAACTTCTCCACTTGCTGATTCTTTCTAATTGACCATTGGTCTGTGGATGATCAGCAGAGGACAAACTCACTGAGGTGCGAAGGAGGGAGCAGAAGGCTGTTCAGAAACAGGAGATGAACTGTGAGCCCTGATCCAGCCTGGGTGGTGACAGGGAAGTCAGTAGTCTTACGCCCTGGGGGAAGAAGCATTAGTTCTTGTTCCAATGCTCCTTCCTGATAGTCGTGTGTCAAAGAAATTGTTGCACCCATGGAAGGGATCACTGACGATGCTAAGGGCTCTGTGTGTGCAGCACTCCTGATAAGTATCTCTAATGGGTGGAAGAAAGACCTCAATGTTCCTCTTGGCAGTCCTCACAATCCTTTGTAGGGACTTGTAGTCAGATGCCCTACAATTCCCACACCAGACAGTGATGCAGCTGGTCAGGACCCTCTCAAAGCTGCTCATACAAAAATTGGTTAAAATGGTGGGAAGCTGTGGTGATCCTCACTCACCTCAATCTCCTCAGGAAGTAGAGATGCTGCTGTGCTTTTTTGACCAAAGAGGGACCAGGTGAGATTGTCCATTATGTGCAATCCCAGAAACTTGATGCTCCTAACTCTTTTCACGGAGGAGC